>NW_007577802.1:269232-351408 GCF_000690725.1 Stegastes partitus | reverse complement strand
GAGAGAAGTGAGAAAGAGGAGAGACGTGAGCAAGAAAAGAGGAGTGAAGGTGAGGAGAGAAGTTCGCACAACCACTATGTAACGGTTGCTGAATGTAGACAAGAGAAACTAAAAACTAAAGTATCGATTCCATCACGTAAGTATTGATCCGATATAAGTATTGATCGATACTTTGGATCGATCTGCCCACCACTAATTATAACAGCTTCACAGCCAGATGGGATAGCAGTATTCCACAACTTCACAATAATATCTTGACAGCTAATTGGGACTCACGGATGTTTTCTTACATCCATCTGCACACAGCTGCTTTTGCCGTCTGTGTTCAGTAATCCCTCGTTAAACTTGTCCATAGCTTTCACGGATTGTTGAGAGCAATCAGCGTATCTGAGTATGAACAGGAGGACGGCTGCATTTATCAGCTGAATGCCTTCTATTTTTGCAGACATAATTAGCAGTTAAACAAAAAGAAAAACAAAACGTAGTGCTTCTTCTGTGTCTTACAATCACTGGTTGGGAGAAAAAATTAATGTGTTTTGGATGTGACATAAGAATCCAATTCCAGTTACTCTCGAAATCTAGTGAATGAGTATCAATGCAGTTAAAGGAGTGTGGCAATGCCGTTTGGTGTATATTATAACACACACAATTCTATACTATAACTTTCTTTTGTCTGTAACCCCCCAGTTGAGCCAGTGGAATTAGATTTTTTAATGTTACATAGCACCCATGGATTAAGTGGGTTTTTTGCCCTTTAAAATGAAAAAGAAGAAATCAACATTACACTAAAAAGCACCGAGCAAGACTGGTAACTATCACAGACAAATATTTCTCTTTCATTTTTCTGTTCACAGAAAGAGAATGACGATTCAGGACAGCCTGCAGCACCCCTGGATCAAGGTTGGACTTTTCTACAGACGACAGATTTTTTTTTCTCTGTTTAATTTAAACCATTTGTTACCCTGTAAAATTTCAAATGCTTTTTTATTTTGTGGCAGCAATTGATATTTGAAAGCTGTGGGTTGCTTAGTCTCAGCTGATTCTGTACCAACTTTATCCTGCTTTCTTGTTTTTTTCTGCTTTGCCAGCCAAAAGACACTCAGCAAGCACTGAGCAGGAAGGAATCGGCCGTCAACATGGAAAAGTTCAAAAAGTTTGCAGCTCGAAGAAAGTGGAAAGTAAGTGCTTTTTTCTGATACTGTCTATGATGTTCACTCACCAACACTCAAGCTCCAGAAAAAGACAAATTACAGCACAATGCAAAAGAAAAGCCATAATCTTACCCACTGACTCACCATATTCTCGCAACGCTGCACTTTGAAAGCTTCTTGCTAGAGAGACTCTGCAGGCAGATTTCAATGTCACCACCGATTGCTGCTGGCTCACCGTAACCATCAGATTTTTTGCCACCGCTGCTGTGGTGGTTGTCTACTTGTCTGTTTTGGTTCATCACTGCTGACCTAGCGGTGCTCCCAGCCTGCAAGAAACGCAGGGCTTGTTTATGTGTGTTGGTTCGGCAGCGCTGTCACGCCATGTTTCTGTTCTCTGCTCGGGCACACTGGCAGCTTCTGGCTTTGCAGCAAGCTTGATTTGACTTTGAGTCACAGAAGAAAAATGCCCCAAAAGATGACAAACCAGGAACATAAATGTAGTTTGTAGGAATTATATTGAAGGTTTGTGAAATAACTCAATATAGTTTTTGTTATCAGAGCCAGGTTGGGCTGACTTTAAATCCAAAAGTCTGATAGAAGACTAATATGTGTCCACAGGGGTGTTTTTGGAAGAGAGACGTTGCGTGGCTTCCAGCATTTGGAAGCTTGATGGGAAAACAATACAGGCCATACCAGATTGGAAAGCATTTCAGACTGGATCAACATTGGCAGCTCATTTGGAAACTTTCTTGTATATCACAAAATACTTCACTGAAATGTGTTTCTGGGAACATTTGAAATAAACTATGAAGCTGCTGAATCTGTCTTCATTTTAGATAGACAGCAGTTAGTTTGGAAGTTTTGTGAGAGTTTCCAGAGGCAGCAAGTTGCACTGGATGCCCCTGATTTGCATAAAAATAGCCAAAACCTCAACTTTATCCAAATGAGGAGCGGCCAACATGAAACCTTGTCCTTCAAAATGTAATGCAGCGCAACCAGGATGCATCACACGTAGACAATAAATACATGGGAAGTGTATGATTCTGTGGACACCATCAGACAAAATCTAATAAAAACTGCCTGCCTGTACAAATTATTATATTTGTTGTATATTTTTTGCTGGTTTACATCCCTTTGTCAGAAGAACAGCAACCAATTGCAAGGTGTTGTTAACCTCAGCTATGAAATCGTCCCTTGCACATATTAATAGTGAATAAATCCACAAAAGTCCTTGTATACCTTTTGACTCGCACTTTTTGGGAGGATGTTGTTAGGAATTGTTCTAATGTGCTTCAATTTGGCCACTTCTGTAAACACTTAAGGTTACTGGCATCGTCGTATTCTGCGTTTTTAGATTATATGAGTACTTTGAGTGGGTTTGTGTTTGCAAACTCACTTTACTCAAGTCGATCCTTGAGGGATGAATACAACATTTTGAGTTGAAACTGAGCTAAAATATGTGAAGAGAGTTCTAGAATATGTAGATGCTTATGTACCAAATCACACATCAACATCCAGCTTACTGACACACAGCAGGATGAAGTCTACGGGCATGTCACCTGACAGTATGAGGGTCAACGGGTTATCAACAGTGAATTACAGCGAGTAAAGTAACTGAATTTAAATGGAGCAGAAAATTGTGTTACATCCACACTTGCCTGACTGTTGACGGCCCTCTTAACATGACTTGACATTAACTTGTTCCAGTTCTACTCATTCATGAAACCTCCATTCTTCCCTTTTGTTCCAGCAATCCGTCCGACTTATCTCCTTATGCAACCGCCTGTCCCGCTCCTTCCTGTCCAGAAGCAACATAAGTGTGGCGCGCAGCGACGACACGCTGGTAAGACCTGCAGATCTGCTCCTCTGATTTGCCCGAATGAACAAGCCGGACATTTTAGAGAATGTAAAAACCATTAAAACACAGGACGAGGATCTTAAGCCAAATTCATTAAGTTGATTGAGTTCACTGCTTGTAATGCCATCAAGGCCTTGAATTGCTCTTGAGTGAAACATTTGCGTCCCAACAAGAGCTCCAGCCCGTGTGCTCCTTAATACAGAAAAATAAAAGTAATTGACAGGAGACTGGTTTGTTAATGAGTTTCATTTTGCTTTTATTGCAGCGCATTTGTTCATTAGGACCTCAAGTTCTCAGTTACGGCTCTGGTATTTCCAGGTTGACAATCTCTCCGAGAATCTGGAGCTCAAACATGTAATTGATCTGTTCCTCATTTCCCCCAAGTGCCACAGGTCATGTGTTTGTAGAACTGTTGGAATTTCATTGTGCGTAGCCTTAAAACCAGGTTTAGCTTGTAGGAATGTGCCTCCATGGAAGGAAACCTTTATCGTGCCTTGCAAATGAGTGAGTCAGTTTGTACAGAGACAGCGATACACAAAAGCTTTTCTGTTATTAGTGTGTCTATAAGGTGATAGCGACCAGCCAGAGATGCAAACACTTGAGCCTCTGTGAGAAGCTTAATGATTTACAAAGCGTTACCAGCAGGCCAAGGCCAGGCCTGTTTCTTCACAGCAGCTTCCTCATGTCGCAGGTGAGAAGGCAGGTGGAGCGACACATGTTGAGGATGTAGCACCTCCTGTGGTCCACAACCTGAACTGCATCAGGAGCCAACGTTTTCCAGTGCAGGCTTCCTAATCGCTCGTTGTCTTAACTGGCAGAGCAGTTCCAGAGTTAAGTGGTTTACCTAAAGACTGTACACAGAGGTGGGTTTTACTGTGGCTCCCCCCCTCTGTCAATATTCAACTAAGACATTGTTTGTGTTCGTTTTTAGAGGCTCTGTGTCAGAAGGTAGAGGAAAGTGTACACATCAGGAGCGCAAAGTGTTAGTAGTGTGGCTGGAAGATATCAAACTGTTGTTCTTTTCCTGAAATGTGTCATTTGTGCCACAATAGTGGTGCAAAGTCTGAGGAGCTGTTTGTCCCAACAGTATCCACAGTGTTCTTTAATCCAGAACCACGCGTCCCCTGGATAGCATAAAAATTAATGTTGTATGTATGGAAAGTTTTTAATTGTTAATTGATTTAAACTCCTAAATGCCTTCTGCAAACACAGTCTGTAGCCTCAGCTTGTCCCAAAGTTTACAGTCCCTCTTCAGTAATTGATTAAGCCCCTAAAAAAGTCACATCTGTGTATCGAAATGACACGTTTAGAAGGTGTTTTTTTCTCCATGAAAATAATCCCTTCCTGCCTTAAATTGACGCAAAAGTGGTTCTATACTGCTGTACCTTCTAGAATGCACAGATCTACAAAATCCCTGCATCATTTTCCACCCACTCCTTCTCCATCTGCTATAGCTCAAGCACACCAGCTCACCTGTGCCTGTGGTCAAACTAAAGCTACTCCATGCTACACACTGGCAAGTTATACATTTGGAGTAATTCAGCCATCTGTGTTTAAACTGGAACTCAATTGTAAACAGCTATGATACAGAAGTCTGAATCTGTGTTTTTTAGAACGTCATTGGCACACTGCAGGAGCACTCAGCCATGGTGTTGACTGCATATTTAACCCATGATGTCTTCCAGCATGTAAAACAATGTCATATGAATGTGACAAGAGATTTTCACCAGATGGCATTTTTAAGCAGAGTGATTAGATGTTTCCAAATGGACCTTTAGAGTAGCTGAGTTTTTTCAGCACAGTTGTTTTTTTTTATTTTTCACAAGAATCACATGTTTGAATTGCAGTTACACATCTTTTTAGCTGATTATACCAGGAAAGTGCATCAAAGCCTTGAAATTACTCAAACTGACTGACAGAAAATGAAAGCTACAAATAACTGGAAATTATGACTTTCAGTTCACAATGCTGTTTTGGCATCTTTGCTTTCTTGGGCTGTAATCAAGCAAAGAAAATCTTTTTTGACTGAAATGGTACCTACTCTCCAAAGAATCGCTTGGTCACAGAAAAAAGAAAATCTCCACGGTTTCTGTAGATTAACTAAATCGACCACAGTGCATTCTACCTGCTAGCCTAAATGAATTATAAATAAACATTAAAAGCAGGTATTTGCAAATTATTAAATCATTTTAACCTAGGTATTTTATACTAAAACGATCAGAACAGGCTCAGAACAGACCTGCTGCACATATTCAAATGATTTCTGCAAATAAAACTCGGTATCAACTGCTGATTTAAGCAGAAGTAGTATTGTATAACACAGACAAGTTAGCTGCTGAGTTTTGAGCCAACTCAGAGTAAATGTGTAGTAAATGTAAAGTACGTCAGACCTAGCAGCTTTCATTAGGTTGGGACAGTTCAAAGCTATGAAAACACGGAGGTGTTCACAGGTACTCTGTTCCTTCTACCGCCAAAAATAAAGTATTAATCCTGGAAGACTACTGGTGTAGCACTTCTCCTGATCAAAGCGGCGATTGTACGATCAGTGAGAATTTGGTTGGGTGAGAGTTTATCAACCACTTAATCAACCAGCCGACTTCGATAATTCAGGCGTATTGCTTTTTAAATTACTTTCTCCCTTCTTTTTTTTTCCATTGACAGCACAAATAGGTAAGAGAAACTTAGGAGAAAAGGATGCGTGTGAGCTATACTATACGTATAAGATAAACAGCCATCAACGTGTCTTACTTTTATAGATGTTTTATTCTTATGTGGAGAGGTTTTTAAGTGGACTTTTACCAGCAGGCTGCTACCAGAGGCAAAATCTGGAAATAGCGCACATCAAAGATGAGCTACAATAGATTGCTAATAAATCTCCATCCTGTGTCGTGAATTACTGCTTTTAGGAGGTAAAAATCCCAAACAACTGTTGACAGTGGATTCCCACAAGGCTTGTACAGATCTGTGTTGCGTTTGCAGCGCTCTGAGGTGCTTTAGTCATGGCTCCCCAGCAGGGAGGTTATGCTGAGGAATGCAGCTGGAGAGTCAGGCTTGGCTGAACAAACGCCTCCATCCCCTCCTCTCCTCCATCCTCCTCACCTCCCTGCCTCTCCACTCTCTGTCTCTTTGTGCAGCAGAGCGTCACAGCTGATTCCTGGGCTCTACAGCTGATTCTGTACCGAAGGTTACTGGGTCACAGACACAAACAGTCCTCGTGTGTGTTTAATATGAGCTGCAGATGCAAAAGACAACTCTGCTGCTTTTCTGTTTGTTTGTGTGTATTCATGCCTGAGAAAAATAAGAGAGAGACTTTGGGATGCAAGAAATCATGAGTGTAATGTTAACAGGATTAGATCATCTTGCAAACTGTAGAAGAGTCTTTAACCGTCTTTTCCATCCATACAGGATGAGGAAGACTCCTTTGTGATGAAGGCCATCATCCACGCCATAAACGATGACAACGTGCCTGGTCTGCAGCATCTGCTCGGCTCGTTGAACAGCTACGACGTCAACCAGCCCAACAAGGTGACTGACAGAAAACTTGTCACTTTATTAAGTCATGTTGTATTGTTGTTAAAGTGTTAAAGTTTCATCTTTTTAATAAATCCTCCACTCTTTGCTTTAAGGAATGAAGCAGAGAACAGTCTACTCGTATCACACTCCAAGACTTATCACATTCATCATTAAGGCAGCTGATAAAAATCATTTATGAGGGTGTTCACATGTTCTGCCCCGCGGCAAGAGAAATAGCCTCTTTTACAGACTGGAAGGAAGTTTCTGATCACAAGATGACTAATTTAATTCTGTGTATCTAGTGATTTTTGCAAGTCAGCGTTTTCTTATTATATAACAAATACTGCACAGAAGGAAAACATCAGTTCTGTCCAGCCAGAGCCAAAGATTTGTTACTGTCTTGTGCGTGTAGGTAAATGTTGAGGGGGAGATGGAGTCAAGGAGGATTTTGTGTGTACTTGTATGTGTATGTTTGTTAAGAGCAGTTTGAGTTGTAGACTTCAGGGCTGAAGACATTTTAGTCAGCTGTCAGTTTCAGATCGTTAAGACTTGGTTTTATGTTTAAGGTTAGAATCAGGGTTGGGGTTAGGTTAGTGTAATGAGCTGGACAGTGCATCATGTTGATGAATGTCCTCTTACATATAGAATATAACAATGTGTTTTCCAATTTTATAAAAGCGACAACCAGTGTAACAGATGCTAATGGACTCTGATTGGGATTTTTGCTGAAAGCTGCATCGGCTGATTCAGATGATTGGCTCTATTTAAAGCCTTCTGTTTATCGTGTAGCATTATTAATTTAGTTAACTATTCTGATGATGTTTTATAGTATAATTTTGAGATGAGACAGTATTATTACCTACCTTTATATTATTGTAAGGCAACAACAACAACTTAAGCTACAGCAGCCTCTGCTTGATTATTGAAAACAGCAACAAATGAAGCTTTCCTTTGGAATAGAGTAAAACCAATAAAAAAAAAAACAGAACAAAATAATAAAAGCTAAATATGCACAACATACCTAGTTAGAACAATAAACTCTACTGAGGATACAAAAATCTATTCCAGTAGGCAGAACAAATCACAGGGTCTCTATCAGTGTACTTCAACTTCAGACACTAGGTCATCCCAACATAGAAAAAAGGCATTTTAAATATTGACATTCAACTTACATTCATAAGTAATTAAACATTTCATACAGGGAAGTTGCATTTTTTCACAGTAGCTGCAGTTGATGAGCCTCAAAAGTAGTTTCTATATCTTGTTAAATATATCACCAGGCTTTACGTTACATTTTACCAAAGGTAAATAAAAACAGGCAAAATAAAGGACCAGTTCGTCACCCACATCTACCTCCTTTTAGTAATTGAAGAAAATCAGTAAAATGTGTGGATACATGGAAGGCAGAAAGGAACATTTGAGGATGTGGTTAAAGGTTAAAAATGTTCAGTTGTTGCTGAAACTGTTTTAAACAGGTGTTTATCCAACTATGTGGTCATCCTAGAGGATGTAGTTTGTGCTTCTGTTGAGCTGTCTTTGTCCACCTCATTTATATCAGTGAGGGAAGGCTAAATAACAGAAACACCTCTATATAAGAAGCAACGCAGTTTAACAGCACCACAACAGAAACATAATAACAGAAAAGATAACTGCACAAGTGTAGGAAACTTTAAGTGCACACAAGAGGTGCCTATATTTTTGTGCAGAAACAAGCAAACTCCTGATTTGTTTTTGCACCAAACAACCCGATGGTCAGCTACATTTCCAGACTCTCGTCTTCATGCTGCTTCGATAGGGGAGAAGAACCTGTTTCCTGACAGGTGATGGGCGACGGGGGGATCTGAGGTTATTAAACTCAGTGAGGTGTAGAGAAAGAGCGAGAAATGGGAAGGGAAAGAGGAGAGGAGGAATGAAAATATAATATGGAGAAGAGGAGGAGAATAACATCACAGTTAGTGACAGAGAATGTAGGAGAGCAACAGAAGAAAATGTGAGTGACTGGTGGTAATTGTCAGATTGAACTGTTTCAGTAAAGGTTATCTTGTCATTTTCTGCCTTCCTCTTCCTTTCTTTTACCTCCTACCTGAGAATTAATTTTGTGAACTCCTTTCCAAGAAGAAAGTCAGCCTTCTTCTCCGTATCTTCAGTGTAATTACACACTGTCAGATTGAGGTCCACAGCTCCAGCTTCAGCTCACATTAAAGACACATAAACGCACCATTATCACTAAAAACTCACAGAATAATATGTGTGTATGTTGCAGCACGGGACTCCACCCCTCCTGATTGCAGCCGGCTGCGGCAACATTCAGATCATCGAGGTGCTGATGAGAAAAGGTGCAGAGATCCAGGCCCATGACAAGGTAAAAGCTCGTCTGTTTGGTGTAATCATGGCGGTTCTAACAGCAGCTGTGGAGTTTAATAGACGGGCATTAGAGGCGTCGGAGCTGCAGTAATAAAGGCTGAAGTGACAGACTGTCATTTGGATTATGACGGGGGCTATCTACACTATAAATAAATGTACTCACGAGCTCATTGCTCTCAGCTGTACTGAACAGTTCTCTGCAGAAAGTAGCAAATCCTGCATTGATATACATTTTAAATAGTCCAGAAAAGGCATTTTAATCGGTAAAAGTTGATTATGACATTAATGCATCCATCTGTCGGTGTTGGGACAACTTCAGAATCTGTAAAATGCAAACCTTTTTGTAAAAGCCTACAAAAAGCGAAATAATTCTGCATATTACTGGCACTTTTCGTCATTTTATCTTAAGAACAAGATTTTAAAATTGCATCTATTCGTTAATGAATATTATTGTTATTGTACCTTCAGTTTAATCTAATGGTTATTTCAGCCTGTAGTTTTATCATTTAATTAATTTGTCTGTCTCTAAGTGTAGCCCTGCGATAGACTGGCAACCTGTCCAGGGTGTCCCCTGCCTTCACCCTAAGTCAGCTGGGATAGGCTCCAGCCTCCCATGACCCTTGTGAGGATTTAGCGGTGTATAGATGATGGATGGGTGGATTTGTTTTAATTCATTCTACACAGATTGTTATTCTAAGATAGCAATATAAGTTATTTTATACACACTTATGCATTTTGGAAGTAGAGCTGAAACCTGCAGTCCTTTTCGTAGTCAAATAATCAGTCAGTTATTCTGTTAATTATCAATATACTGTTTGTTGCTGTTATCTGATGCAATGTACAACAGCGGTATGGAGGAACTTTTTACTGGTGTCAATATTTATGACATCACCCAGTGTTACAGAAGACATTGGTCATCTCTTGGAACTCTTTTATAAAGAGACTACTAACCTGGATGAATTCAGCATACACTATAGCTGCATTAAACATATAGACACCATTTGTGAAAAGCTGCTGCAACATTACATTTCCCCTGTAATCAGTGAGATTGGCTACACCAGACATGAGAGCAATGTGTACAGGGTGCATCTGCATCATGGAGATCCATTCATCAAACATAAAAAAGACTGGTGTTTTATGAATATTTTTACGGCAGGTGTGTTGTGGCCCTTTTTTCACAGAAATGATAGTATCAATGTTTTTATTTTTTTTGATGAACCTGCTCACCCTGTCAGCATTTTTTCTGCCAGTATCAGCTGACGTTTGCTTAGTCACTTTATCACTCACAGAATCTACTGTAGTGTGTAAATGTTAATGTAACCTTATTACACGATCTCTGTGAAAATATTACAGTGCTTTGCTAGATGGAAAAACATAAAACACTAAAATCCCAAAGTCTCCATATGCTACAGGTGTAGCCACTGAAAAAACACATTCTATGGCACATCTGCTCCGAGAACAGCCCACATAATTTATGTGTTCAATGTAGCTAAAGCATTAGTCCTTATTCTGTGTCATGTTTTATGTAGTACTTACATAGCTGGATGCACTAATCTGATATGGATATGAGACAAATTACATGGTAGAGCCAAGTTCATTACATTAATTTTGTCATTATGGGTCAGTAAGTCACGTTTTAGTGCCACAACATCTCCAGCCTCTTGTTACACTTCATTGAAACGATTTCAGTGAGTTATAAACACTGCAAATTGTACCGATTTTATATTTGGGAGGAAGCGAACTTTGGCACAGGATCAATACTTGCTATTAGCAGATATTCTGAGTTTAAGGTCACTTCTCTCTCTACAAGAGGTGGCAAAACAAAAAAGTGGAATCTACTGTGTCCTAACCAACAGTTTAGCAATTTGACTAAAAAAAAACTATTGCCTCTGGTACATGGAGTTATTTATATAAATCAACAGACGAGCTACTTATAGACACAGTTACACCAGACGTCTCGTTAAACAGTTACCACGGCTCAAAATAGTCTGAGGTTCTTTGTCAGCAATGTCCTGTGCAGTATTTTAAGAGGAATATCATTTGGCAGCAGACACAGTCCCAGAGAGCTGGATTTTTATGATAAAGGTCAGGGATAAATCCTGGAATGTTGTTCTTTCTGGAACCTTCAGAGTGGAGCCAACGCTATCTACTACGCAGCGAGACACGGCCACGTCGAGACCCTGAAATTCCTCCATGAAAAGAAGTGCCCTCTGGATGTCCAAGATAAGGTGAATCAAGTCTTTTCCTTTCTCTGCATGTCTCACAGTCGCTCACAGAAACACACATACTCACTACTACTCAGTTATCTATCAGAAATTGCTCACTACCTCCCACCCACCAAACCTCATGAGAAGCATTATTTTGTAAATGCCCCGCAACACAGATTTACACGTTCCCACTCTACGATTTACACACCTGGGGAGAAAACCAGTCACTCTGGCATTTTATCAGCTTATTTGCTGTTGCTATAGAAACAGGTCTTGCAGAGAAAGATGGGTTGTGTGTGTGTATGTGTGTGTTTGCTTTTGATGTTGGTGTGGCCTCGATCATAGAGCTTGCTTGGGCACACAAAATCCCAAAAGCATTTTTCCAATCTCTTCATCATCCTACCCGCCGGTGGTGTCCTCTTCTGTCTGTGAACACTGAGGCAGAGCAGAGGCCTCCTCCACCAGACCTAAACTAATCTGCACTCCAGGCACTTTTCTGATTATTATCTAGTTCCCGTCCAAGGATCATTAAAGTTTCATCTTACTTTATTACACCACAGCCCTCAAATCACAAGCTGAGGTGTCTGTGTGTAACAGCATAATAATCTTATGAGAAAGGCAAAGCCAGAAGATCTTTGGAACCTTTTTAACAAGGTGAATCTGCTGTTTTTTCCTGTAATTCCCCAGATTAAATCGATCTTTAAAGCCTTTTTTCCAACATGAATTAGATGTTTGAAGCGGTTCACTTTCCCACCTACAAGCAAACACGTCGTCTTGGGTGTTGTTTTGTTTCACACAGGCAGCTTCTCTGCTAACGAGCTGCTCCTCTGACTGGCAGCCAAAACGTTGAAGCTGACGGATCGATTTCTAGCGAATCCCAAAGCAAGAAAGTAAAATCTAAATGTCTTGTTTGAGTGGAAGTTTTGGAAAGTTGCAGACTCAGAGTGAATACCTTAGGGTGTCAGTGCTTTAAAATATGTTCTTACATGAAAGTAACTATTCTAAAACACCCATGTCATCCTGTTACTTCAAGTCACGGTGTCTCACTGTGTTTTTTAACTGCTGATTTATCATCTCCTCCAGTCTGGGGAAACAGCTCTCCATGTGGCAGCTCGCTATGGAAACGTAGATGTGGTGAGCTACCTGTGCAGCATCCGTGCCAACCCAGACCTGGCAGACAGGGTGAGTGCATGCAAATACAGTGGCAGCATGATGGTTATTATAGAGACATAAGTTTTGTTCTCATTCGACATTCCACCTTTCCGTCTCCAGGAACAGGAGACTCCGCTGCATTGCGCCGCCTGGCACGGCTACTCTCCAGTAGCCCGAGCGCTCTGCCAGGCAGGCTGCCACGTGGATGCAAAGAACCGCGAGGGCGAGAGTCCACTGCTCACAGCGTCTGCTAGAGGCTTTGTGGACATTGTGGAGTGTCTGGTGGAGCACAGGGCAGATCTAGAAACAACTGACAAGGTGATCACATGGGTTTATTTTGGCAGAACATACCTGTTGTCCGATTAGAACTTTTCAGCTCCTTTTTATTTGTTTTCTCAATACACCTCTAAGATCTATGTAAAACTTTATCAAGAACGCTTATGTGTTCAACAATGCACAGCAAAAAAAAAATAAAATAATGAGAACAAATAAGTCTTACAGGATCCAAAGAGACAATATAACACACAATCACGATGACAATCTCACTGACATGAGACTGTTTTCTACTGGAGGACTATTTTAGGGCTGTTTGAACCTTTGTGCATGTTCTGACCACAATGATTTCCCCAGTAGAACCTCGTTCAGGGACGGAAAAATTACCTACACCCTCTGAGGAGCCTTAAAATTCTCTTGTGCAGGTCTCGATGCTAATTTGTTAAACTCAGAGACAGCTACAAGCACCATTTTTCTGGTGTCTCGAAGTCTTAAAGATATTCTCCATATAGGTGTACAAACTAAACCTTCCATTGTTCTATTTCCTACCTGCTCACTGAACTGGAGTTGCCACCAGTAGTTACTTTTAGTCATTGTTTTGGTGCACTTAAAGTTGACATCATAGTCAAAGCTGTTGGATTCTACACCACAATTTAAACAAAAAGGGTAAAAGGGCAGATTATGTGGCCATTCCTGTAGTCTCTGCAATGTAAAGTCACTTATTATTCTTTCTGTGAGCTTGCTTCGTCCAGAGTTAACAAGAAACATTATTATTACACATTAATTTTTTGATGGAATGCACATATGCTGTACCTAAAATAGGACAAAAAAAAAAAGAGATGCTTTGTGTAAGAAGAAACCTAAGGGCATGAACTGATGTTTTGAATCGTGTTCTGTGCTTCCAGGACGGCCACACCGCTCTCCACCTGGCCGTACGTAGGTGTCAGGTTGACGTTGTCCGCTGCCTCCTCAGACATCACTGCCACCTAGACCAGCAGGATCGCCATGGCAACACGCCCCTCCACATCGCCTGCAAGGACGGAAATCTGCCCATCGTCATGGCGATCTGCAGCGCCAAAGCCAGCCTCGACCTCCCCAACAAGGTGAGTACAACCGCTGCCCCATTCCCCTTTTAGAACAGCAGGAGCATATGTGTCAGTATTGTCACAGAAACAAGTACCATTATGTTTTTGGAATTTTAGCATTCACTTGGTACTGATTCTTCAGTTTTCATGTCCTCTACATAAGAGTTTTTGCAACTGATTTGAAGATAATATGCTGCTTTCTAAGCTTAGTGAATTGAACCTTTAACTTTACTGTCAAGCATCCATGAAATAATGCACCAAATGCTGCATCTAGAAGATAAAAGACACTCCTATGAAGACATCGTTGTCTACATTCTGGACAAAAAGACAGATGTTTTGAGAGGAGTGAAGGAAGCAGTCTGTGTCAGAATGGAACAGCATCTCTAAACAGAGGAGCTGGTCCATGACACCACTTATCAGCTACATACAATCATGTCTTGACATCCTTCACTACTATACACACCTTGGTTCATGCAAGTCCTGGTTGTTGATGAGCTCCAGGGAATATACGCCTCAGTTTCCCAATCAGTCACTTAAAACTAAGGAAGCGTCTTGGATGAGACGAAAAACGTCTGAAAGTCCAGTTGCCTCCTCCTGAACCATTGTGAATCACCATGACCCAGATAACTGAGAATCTACACAGATATTAAGAATCAAACGTAAAATGTTTTCTGACTTTCTGACTTGCTTACTCCATATTTGTGTGTCCTGTGTTATACCATAGGTATACAACTCAGCCTCAAGCATACTCACTATGCAGCAATGTTTCTGCGAGGGGTGTTTTTCGTTCCTTATAACCGATTGCTATTTTTAGAGAACTGTACAGACACATGGGTGTATCTTGTCTTGCAGTGTTTGCACTGAACAAAGTTTTGACACTCATCTTCCATAATATCCACACACAGCTATTGTTTTTCAGCTCTGTTGCACCACACTGATGAGTCAAACATATTTGTGTTTTCTTAAAGCATCCAGATCAGACGACACTAAACAACCACACTACCTCTTATTGTTTGGGCTTGGCCCCCCAAGTTCATGTTTTAACTTGATCTTCTGCACAAAACAAGGCCCATGATTTAAATGGTTTTCCCAGTTTGGTGGAAAAACTGAGGCCTCGTCCGACACCTTTGGGTTGAAGTGGAACGCTGATTGTGAGCCAGACCTCGTCACTCACCATGAACCTCACTAATGCTCAGAACGGGAGCAGATATCAGACTCCTTCCAAAAAAGAGCACCCTGTTATGGCTGTAGATTAATGCTTATGGTGTAGAAATGTTTAAACGGTCTTATATAGCTTCAGTAACCAGGTGTGTCCACATGTTTTTGACTACTTAGTGCAGCTGTTTGATCCAAGCCAAACAAAGTGTAATTACAGGTCAAACAGAGGGATAAATGAACACAGAAAGTGGATGTATTACAGGGATTAAAGGGGGATTTTCTGCGAGTGTAAATACGTGCAGTTGGAGGATTTTTGCAGTGTGATCCAATCTTATCAAGGCTGGGCTTAGAAATCTGCTACTCAGTGTGTTGTTTATAATAATGTACAATATTCTGCATGTCTAGCTGTTGTTCTGGCACTCATAGCAAAGCAAAATGGAACAGGCAGTTTTATTCTTATTCCAGTAAAGTGGTCCTTTAAGGGAGCTCTGAAGTACCTGGTTTATATTTGACTGAAGATCCCATCTCGCACGTCTTCCCACACATGTTTCTGCCTTTAGTGATTTCGCTTTCTATTTTGACACCATCCATTTTAATATATTCTGCGATAGCGTTGCTTTTCTCAGACACTGCCAGGCTTCTCTCGGCTTTTTCTGCATTCAGAAACATTTTTCCCAGCATAGTTCAGGGAAGTGATGTGCATCAAGCACAGACAGTACAGCCAGAGACAGTGTGATTTATGCATTATTTTCAGTTTGCGTGTGCTTCTTTTAAGCTTATCTGAAGCATCGTATCACACACTGCTGACTCGGTGCCTGGATTTGTGTTCACTGTCAGCTTTAGACACTGGGGAGACAAATAAGAGGGCTGGAATTGAAAATGTCTGCTGCTCTGTTTACAGCATAATAGAAAAGGATGGATGCTTCCTGTTTTTTCAAGTTGTGACAAAGGGGAATTGATTGAAATGCTGCTTTTTGAGAGGTTGTATTTTGTAGTGGGTACTGATATTTTTCAGTGCTTTAACTTCATCCTGTGGCAGAGGAGACATTTTTGTGTGTTTCTGAATAAGAAATAAGCTGTTATGGAAGTATGCCATTATTTCATGTTTACTACATACTGCGGTGAAAAATAGTGATGATAAAATTATTCAGTCATCATCGTAATTATTGTGGTTTGCAGAGAGCACCGTGTTCCTGTTCTGACCACCAGTTTTGTTTTTGTTTTTTTCACCTGAATCCAAGGGTGATTTTCATACAAATCAAATCAAGTTTCTTTACATGGCAGGTTTTAAGACATGCATCCACAAAAGTCTCTGCAAAACAACATGACGGAAACGACAAAAACTAAAACTAATTAACAAAATATGATAAATACTAAAATACAGAGACCAAACTGGATAGCAACTTGCAAGATCAAATTAAATAAATATAAAATACAGCAAAATTAAGGCTGTTAAGAGCAACCAAAAGCCTTTAACGGACATGATTTTAGCTCTTCTCAGTGAAGATGTGACACAGAGATGCTTGAAAGAAACTTGAGGACTGAGAAGATGAAGCTGCCAAATAAGAAATCATTCGTTCCATAGTGTGACGCCAATAACTTACGATGTGCTGCACAGCTGGATCGCCTGTCAGATCAATCCAACACTCTCAAAAGTGTAATATTTATGTCAGGTCATGTGTTAAACATTTCTGCGTAGAGTTTGCTCACTCGAAGCTCCTCCAGGTGCGTTTGCAAAATTGGATGATCCTCCGTGATGGTGACAGGAACTATGTTACAGTAGCACAGTGAAAAGCAAACAGACGCAGCAACCACAGCAGGAAGAGCAACAGCAACAGCAGACTCCTTGTCTAAGTGCCTTTATCTATGATGGCGGCAGTTTGCTATGCTAACAGTAGCTAGTCAGCCAAGTGAAGCAGAACCATGTGGGTGCGGAGTTTGGTTCAAGCATGAAGCAACATAAGCAATCATATTTTGATACAGTTTAGACAAAACATGATGAAAAATGTTAGTATGAGCTACCATTTGAGGAACATTTAATTTGACATACAATGACAATAACAATATAAGCTGTTTTTGACCATTAACCATTGAACGTTAAAACCACCTGCCTAGTATGGCGCTCCACTCACGCTACCTCAACAGCACTGACTCGTCGAGAGACGAACACAGGAGCTCTGGGGGTGTCCTGTGGTGTCTGGTATTTGGATGTAGGCAGCAGATTCTTTGGGTCAGTGAATCAGACTTAAGATAAGATAACATAAGCCTTTATTAATCCCACAGCGGGGGTGTTTGCAGTGTTAGAGTAGCAAAGGCAAAAATGTACAGATATCAGTAGAAATCAAACAAAAACAAGAAATATACACATGTACAAGTGATATTGTCCCATTTTTTTCCCTGTGTGGAAATTCAGATATTTCACAGATTCTTCTGGATGTGGAAAATAGTAATATTGCACATATCTGTATATTGAAGTGATACATTGATTTTTACATGAGTGGAAATGCTGATATAGGAAATACAGATGTTGTACAGATTTATATCAGTATTGCACAGATTCATCCATAAGTAGAAAATGCTGATATTACACAGATTCTTGTGGATGCTTGATCAGATAGGGATCTGGGGAGTTTAGGGGCTGGTTAAACACCTTGAGCTCTTTGTTGTGTTGCTGCATTGTTCCTGAGCAGTTTTTGGAGTGTTGCTGGGTGTGTTATCCTGCTGAGGGAGGCCAATGCTACTGTTGGGGAATCCAGCTGCATTTTAATATTGTGGCTGATCAGTGTAGTTGTCTGTTCAGCCTCTTTTTCTTCTCTCTTTTTGCTGTTATCCGTGTCACAGTGAGCAGGTTAAGCAAGGGTTCAGTAATATAACATTTTTGGATTTGCTGTTTCACTGCAAATCTCCAGCTGTTCGCTTTTGACTGAGCAGTTGTGTCATCTCACCGGTTGTAGATTGCCAGAATAAGCCTTCCATTTGCTGTGTGTTTCACTTGGTTTTTCTCTTCTCCTTCCGCTCTCTGCATGCTACTGTTGTCAACATCCCTTTCACCAGAGGAAACAATAACAGCGTCCGAGCCGCAACCCACCACACTAAAAACTTCAAGTTTTAAGATATCATCAATAAAATGCAGCCTCAAATTTCAGTGTGCAAAATACATACAAAGAGATAGTGGAGCAGAAGGTCCCTGATGATTTTGAGATGAAATAACCCTGAACCGATATAAAAGTGTGTACAAAACCCTGCTGAGTAACCTCCACTGTAGATTTTACACAAAAAACATCAAGTTTCAGATATAAAGATTATGTTCCGTGCTGTATGGGCTCTTTTATTATCATGTCTTCTTGTGTTGACTGAAACTCCTTTTATTTGTCTCTGTTTACCCAGTATGGCAGAACTCCCCTCCACCTGGCTGCTAACAACGGGAGCCTCGAGGTTGTTCGTCATCTCTGCCTGGCTGGAGCAAACATCGACGCCGTCACCAACGTGAGTCACCACACAGTTTCCCCCCTTCACTCTAGAGTAGCAGTGGCTCAGCACATAATGCATCATGGCAGAAATTTATCTCTGACACTGCAGGTAATTACACTGCAGCATTTTTTTCACCATTACAGTAAAATTCCATGCATCTTCTTGACATTTTGATTCATTATACTGTAGATACTGACAGATTGTATCGTATGTAGAGGGACATCGTCGACATTGTAACGCCTCGTATAGAAGTCAAACTGAACACACATCTGTCTGCTTGTTTGAATATTATTTGCATGTTGGGTTGGGAATTTTCTGCTTGAGCTGCAGAACAAGTCAAGTTCTTCCACAAATGCTCAGTAAAAGTAGAAAAGCCGATTGCAGCTTTTAACTCAAACTGAATCTAATCTGTAAGAATTCATTATTTGCACTGCCCTCTTGATACTGAGCTGTGTCTGTGGGTTTAACGCTTAAAATTTCTAATGTTTCTTCCTTTATGTGTTTGAAATTCATTTAACCTCTTGAACCCTGATCCTGGCATTAAACTTCCTTTTAAGTAGCTACAAAGTTTTAATGAGGCACCCCTTTTCTTTACAGTATTACAGTTACTGTACAGTCTCTGTCTGCTTCTTCTTTCAAGCTCTCTGTCTAAAATTAAAATATTCAAATCCTTTATTTAGCAGCTTCCTTCCTTCAGTATTCTAGGATCTCTGCTAGAGTGAAAACGGACTTTTGTGCTGAATATGGAGTTTAATTGATCTAACCTCCAGAGAGAGAGACAGGGTGGATATACACATTTAAAGAGCCCATAAAATGCACATTTATAGGTTCATATTTTTATTTTTTGGTCGTACTAGAATATACTTACATGCTTTATTGTTCATTTTTAACATACTGGACATTCCTGCAGCGCCTCTTCTCTGTGATTTAGCTCCGGTCTGAAGCTACCTTAGTCTGGTCTGCTCTGATTTAGTCAGTTGGCTCAACGAAAGGGAGGGCATGTTGATTATATACACTGTAACTCCAGATCTCTGAGTATAACCAGAGAGACGGAGAGAGACTCTAGAAGAAGCAGCTCTCGTGAGGAAACATTGTTGTACTGCTCATTCTGTGTTTGAGAGCAAACCTGCTGCCAGGCAATGTGTTTCATGGTCATTGGCATAGATAAATAACAGAAGAAAAGCCTTTTTTTTAAAAAAGGGTTTTTTTGTCATGTGAAGAAACAGTGTTTTCTGTGGGAGAGAATAGATCCTTGTTTTGTAGACTTTGTAAGTTCTCTGATCTTTTACTTGCTCAGAAAAGCAGTTTTTTAATACACTAAATTAATGTGAAGAACCCCAAAAGCACGATAACGTACTGACAGATTTAATGTTAAAAAACATCAGAAATACAGGACACATAAAAGATGTTTTTTTAAAGAAGTTAGTCAGTCTGAAGACAGTAAGCTGTGACTTAGAGGTGTTTTTAGAGGTGTAATTTCCTAAGAAGTTATAATAAAAATCTGCATATCTTGACAGTAATTATAGGTTGAAGAGACAAATTTATTTATTTTATCCAGATATGCTGACATTTTTGCTCATATTCAGACAAGATTGAGCATTTTACATGTTTAATCGACCTGCTGTGTGTCGGCTTAAAGACCCTTAAAGTAACACATTTGAATTAATGAATCACTGGTATGAGCATTCCCAACTTGCTCTCCAGTAATTAGTACCGATTTCTAGTAAATTATTTGTTAAGGATTATAAAATTACTCACCTGTAAAATAAACTTTAAACTAAATATTTTGAGTGCAATTTCATGTGTACAGTGGATTTTTCAAGTACGTTCAATAAAAGTCAAAGCCTCGGGTCATTATTTATTAAGTGTAGAGTGAAGTATTGAATGAGTTGTCAGTCATGATCAAAGGTTGATTATAGTGCTAAGTGTTGAGATTCCTGAAGGAAAACTTACATTTCATGTCTGAACAGCAGGTGAATCTCCGACAGCCGCAGGCTGAGAGCTTTTATCAAACTGCAGAGGATCAAACGGAGCGTTGACTCAGAACGAGGAGTCAGACACCAGATTCAGTCATTTTATCTCAGTGTGAGTGTGTTTGACCTCAGAGAATAGTGGGAGTTCATGTCCAATGGCTTTTAAATGATGTACAAATAGCACATTTTTTCACTGCGCTGAGCTGTATTAGAGAATAGAGGTGAGTTCAGAGCTTCAGCTCTGTCAGGTGGTAATTCTCCACCTCCTTCTACAGATCCATCCATCCATTATCTGTACACCACTTAATCCTCAGTAGGGTGGTGGGGAGGCTGGAGTCTGGAGCCTGTCCCCGCTGACTCAGATTTTGACCACAAATCATTACTTAATTTTGCCCTGCAAATAGAAGAATTACGTCTGTTAATTACAGAATTTATTTGTTTACAAAGCCCTGCATGGGTCGGCATTGAGTCCATTTCAGAACTTCTTTGTCCCAACTCCACCTCAAGGACCATTAGATCCTCAGAGCATCCGATGTGAACTGTTCCACGATGTATTTGTGACTGCATGTCTTACAGCACTTTGGTCAAGCCAGGTTGTTTTAAAACATGCTATAAAGCACTATACAGCAAATAGCACTTGATTTGTTTGGGGTTTTAATTGAGAATTATGCCAGGGACTGAGTTCATGCACTTCTTTGACAGTGTAAGTCCTTTATTTTGTCACTTTGTGTTTTAAATATTAATAATGAACCAACTAAAGATTTGTGAAACCCCAGTGGACTCCCAGGGTCATTTTTCTTCTGTATATCTGTTTGTAGACTGAGAGAAAAGTGGCTGAACCTCTGTTGCTTAATTCCCATCGTCCCTTGAGGTTTTCTTTTACATTTCAATAACCTGGTCCAGCTGCCAGAGTCGCGCCCTGGTTTGGTTTTTCTCCGGGGTTGTCGTCTTATCAGCTTTTCATAAATCTATTGTTGGAATCTTTCAATGCTTTTTTCTCCCAGTATTCAAAACTCTGCATAAGAATCCATAGTTACTGTTGCACAGAGGGACCTGTGTTGTTAGGCTGTACTGATAGGACTTCCAGATGGTGCACAGTTGGGTAAACACACTCTGGGCTTTCCCATCTTTCCTTGATGTCACACAGTGTACTGTACATAAAAGTGTTTCTTCTTGCGAATCCTGCACACGATACTGTCGTTCTTTTTTTATTTTTGGTTCTAAAGTTCCTCTTCTTTTTGAGTTAAGCCTCAAAAACCTCAAACCGAATTCTTGTGCTGTACTGCTTTGTTATATAAAATCCTTAATTATGGCCATTTATCTACTTTAATCCCATGAATTCTATCTTTTGTTCAATTCTGCCGATCGAAAAGCATGTAACTAACCTGTAGGAGATAAAACTATATCTTCAGAGGATTCACTGCCAGCTGCTCCACACTGAGGTTTCTCTTTCTGCATTCCCCTGCTGTTAATATTGCATGACAGCTGATGTGCTATGCATGTTTACTCAAGAAGGCACACTGATATGTATAATTCATTGTCCAGTGGCCTGTCAGTGGTCTGTTGTGGAGCAGCTGAGGGAGGACAAGCCGAGGAGTCCACATGATGTTAAGAGGTTTCTGAGATTTGCTCTGTTTTGTCACCAGATAGTGAAACTTATCTTAGTAATTAGTAAGCATTTAAAGCACATCAGTCCTTTAGATATTTAATATATACTGTATTTAATATGGATAATATTCCTTACCAGTTTTGTGACAAACATAACACCAGCCGTTCATCTGTCGCTGCCAAGCATCAGTAGTAATCATCGTGACACTCTGCCATCTGTGCGAGCTGAGTCCCTATGATTTTACTCGAATATTAAAGTGGTCAATTTTCGGTTTCAAGTTGCACTTCATTTGCATTTTCAACATTCTGCTAAATCAAACAACTTAAAGGTCAGTGTTCTCATAGTCTGATAATATTATGTGACCTTATCAGAGAAGCGCTCCAGAGAAGGAAATGTCGAAGACTTAATGGAGAAAGTTGCAAAAAGTGCTGTTTATTGATTTTTCTTGATAGAATAATCAGGAGTTGGTACCTTTTCATAACAAACCCAGCTGAAGATCCCTCTGGGTCTCTAGAGGGAGGAAGCACTCAGTGGATATTTGAGGCTGTCGAAGCAGTTTTTCCCTGTGGAGCAGCAGCCAGAGCCGGACAGTGACAGATGGCTCGCTTAGCGAAGGAGACATGAAACTTGTTGGGAATGTGGTGTTTCTGTGTCAGTGTGTTTAAGAGAAAATGGAGAGTAACAAATTAGAGCAGCTGGACCGAAGGAAACACAGAGAGAGAGAGAGTATGTAAGTGTGATTTTGTGCTGTATGGATGCTGCAGCTGCAGTTCATTTACTGGAATCAGCCGAGACTGCAGAGCTTTAATGGATAATCACTGGGCATCAGAAATACAGGTCATTTTAGTTATGTTTTGTTACGTACAGCTCTGCTAATACTGGATTATACACTTAGCCTTTTTTGTTGTTGTGCTGCTTGGAACATGAACGCACTAAAAAATATTTGTTTAGTTTAGAAAGCCAAGACATAGAACAATTAACCAAATATTCTTCACAAACAGGAATTTGACTTTCTACAATTAATTTAAACTTAATAAGTAATTAAAGGGACATGATCCACTGCAGAAATTGTTTAAAATTCTCCGCTCAGAGAGTATTCCATGTAGATACAATGACTTGGTGTGAACCTGAGTAAATCTGACGTTGGAAAACCTTATTTTTACAGTTTTTAAAGTCATTTTTGATCACACGCCCATCTGAGCAGGTAGCTGCACTACAATAACTGAGTGGAGACTACAAGCTTCTCTAGCAGCATCTACCGCCATTTAGGAAACATTGGAAGTAGGGAAATAGCAGTGTCTACTAGTAATGAGCAAATGAGGTGTTTCCGTACCAGTTGTATTAATGTTTTGCCTCTCATAGATGTGCTGACTTCAGGTGAAGAGTAATCATATTTTTGGTGCTTATTTTGATATAAATATCTGCATCTTAGTAGAAATATAGCACAACATAGTCGTGAAATCAGTGCTTGTTTATTTAAAATCCCTCCCTGGTCATTGAATAAACCCCTAAAAACTTGTCTCTGTGCTTTAAAGCTACATATTTAAATTTTCTTCTATAAAGATAATATACAATTTAGTTTGAGAATATTATTTTCTTTTTAGTCATTTTTTAAATCTTTTAGTCAATTCCAGGAGAGAAGAATATTGCTAATCAATGCACTCATTACACTCAGGGGCCTAATATATCAGTCAGGGAAGACTGATGATGTCTGACTCATCACCACTCATCCTACATGCAATTTTGATGTGAACGTACTGACCACTTTAATGTATTCTCAGCACTCAGTCTCTGCTGCTCTCTCCATTCTCCCTTCCCAACTCACTGCAGCTCGAGCACACCAGCTCACCTATGAATCTGCTCAAACATAAGGACATGTTAACAAGGTTTTTAAAAAATCATTTAAATGTAAAAGTGCGACAAAGATATACTGCTCCTCAAATGTCAAGCTTGATCAAAATAATGGTGGTTATTACTTTTGGTCATAATCTTGCAGCTCTACTACGATGTGGCTTTAACAGGACATTCAATAAACTTGTAAATAACACAACACTAACCAAAACTTCAACAATAATCATAAACAACTACACAAAAACATCAAAAATGAGTGATGCACAAACTGTCTCTGCTTGCATGAACACACAAACACAGTCTGAAATTATATATTTTGGTTTTGTTGAGACTACAGAAGCAAATTTGCTGTTAAATGTTGTTAAATGTCAGTGTTGTTTTATCTAACGTTCCCAGTATGAATAAATAAAATAAACACTAAACCATCTGCATGTTGAAATATGAGATAATCAGATGGGAGCATGGTAGGTGATAATATGAATTTATTGACCAACTGAAAAACTGTTTCCCAAATGAAATGTCAACAAAAATGTGTGTTAGAAATAGCAGAGTGCACATTTAAACAGCCAAATAAAATACTCAAGATTTGTCTATTTTTCTCTCTCTCTCTCTCAGGATGGAAAAACAGCAGAAGATTTGGCTTCCACTGATCAACAGGAACACATAGTTGGATTGTTGGGGAAGCTTAAAAAGGTAAGAAGGACGTTAATCTCTAATTAAGTCACTGATTGCATTACTATTCAGATGCAGCAAAGAGAAGAGAGAATACATCAACGCGTGAGAGGATAAGATAATGTTTTATTGATGCCTGTGGGGGAAATTTTTAAGTTACATCAGGTTTCACAGTCACCACACTTGATCTATTTCAGCTCACAGGTGAGGAGAGAGATGTTCCAGGAAGGTAGGAAGGTGTGAGGTTTTAGCAATCTGCCGTTTTTAGACTTTGTGAAAGCACTTTGCTCAGCACATGCAGGTAGAATGAATTATAAAACAGTGCTGCGTGGAATCCTTTAGACTGATTTCAGGCTGCAGGGAAGAATTAGGTTTTAAGAGTGTGAACAGCACAAAATAAATGGAATCTGATCTTCTCAATTCTTCTGAATGATTTTCATATGTGGTCCTGAATCAGAAAAAAGTCTGATTTTTGCAGTACGACTCCACTCTGAACAGTCAGAATTCATGGGACTTGAGTGTCACTCTGGATTGATATTCGTGACAATTGTGTGCTGTTGGGAGTCACTTAGTCAATACAGACATGAAAGACAGAGCTGTGCAGGAACAGTGAGGTGTTAGACCTCTTAAGTATTTGGGCTGATTGTAGGGCTGAATATTTACTCCAAATATTATCAAAATCACAACATGGCCAAGTACAATATTCAAATTGCCGGAGCTGCATTTTTTTTTGCTAAAGGTAAAATGTGTCGCAACATGTTATTGTAAGCATATGAAGCATTGTGGTACTACTGAGACTCCCTGGTCTGCAAATCATCTTGCCAAGATGTAAGGAAACATGCAACTTCTTAATGTTTTTGCAGTGGAAAAGAGATGCAAAAATTACAGTTGCCGTTTACGTTTTTTTTTTTAACATTGCATTCAGCCTTAGTTGACATTGAGTTACAAGCAAAACTTGAGCAATTATGCAGTTACCAATCTGTGTTTCAAAGCATATAGAAACCAGTGGTTGAACGGACACACAGAAGAACATGGCTGCAAATTAAGAGCCTTTAAAGCAAACTTTAAAGAAAGTAAAGACTCAAACCAGCACCGTGATCATGTCAGATGAGTTACTGTTTTACAGTGAGTTTTACTGTGTTTTGGGTGATTAATCCTGGTATTAGTCATTGGAAATGCTTGACAGCCTCTGATGAATCAGGTGAAGGAGTCTGGTGTCTTTGTTTGCGTGTGCACCTCAGTCAGGGACCATAAAAACTGAAATCTGACATCGGACACATTTAAAGGAAATATGTGACCAGCCAGTGAATCTGATTTAATCACTAAGGCTTGCAGTGTGAACGTAGCCTTATTTAGTAGGTGTTGAATAAATCCTCGAGAAAAGGTATTTATTTGTATTTTATTTCAATATGTTGCTCAAAGGAACTTCAGCCTGACAGAGCATGTTCTCCTGTGGTCAACGCTGAAGCCCTCTGGTTTCATGATATTCAGCTTTTCCCTTCACAGGTGTTCGGGGAAATTCTTCCAGTGTCCCAATCTCACTTCAGTCACGTTCAAAGCAAACCACACTGACTTCATATTGAAAACTAAAATGTGCCAACTTCTCTTTTGAACCATTTTTCCAGAAAACCTGCTGGGATTCAGGGCACAGTGTGAAAACATGAAAGCAGCAACTGTGAAAACAGTCATCCTCTGCATATGCTGGGCTAATTTAAGACGCTTTGGCACATGGACGCCAGATTTGAAGAAAGATTGACTATTCCAATTTATTTTAATTTTTTTTAAATATCGTACTGTTCCTTAAACTTAAAAAAGACAACACGTCGCATTCAACTTAAATTATTTAAAAACAACAAGTTGTATTCTGTGAATCACGCTTATTGAAATTAGAAACTTTATTTACTGAACGCCTGAGCGTAACCCAGGTGGGAGTAGGACGAGCTTTCTCATCCCACACAACCACTCTCAGCGTTTGAGGCCACTTCTGATGTATGACTCATCTATTGGATGGTTAAACAACTGTCTTACAAATGTGGAAGGAGGCAGCTGTCTTTGGAAATGGCTTTTGTTGTTTGAATATCTGAGTGCGTGCCCTGTTTTTTTACACAGATTAACTTTGTCATGTTGGTGGGTGGATTCATTTAAAAAGCATTAAGAAGACAGACCTCAAACAGAATAATTGGGGGGAAAAAAAACATTGTAGCAAAAAGTAAAGATTATTTACTCACAACTTACATTATGGTTTCCTTTTTTAGCCATGTAACAACCACAATAATAACATACGGAGCTACATTCATTTAAATATTGTTTCTTTTATGGGTTATTTACATGTTTTAGGCTGCAAGCATTTAAGCTTCACTAAATATATTTCTACTTCCTCCATTACATTTTAACTTATCTGTTTATTGCATTGAATCACGTGGTGATGATGTGGAGTGAACCATCCAAATAACAGAACCATCCATCCATCCATTATCTATACACCGCTTAATCCTCATTAGGGTCGCGGGGGGGCTGGAGTCTATCCCAGCCAACTTAGTGCGAAGGCAGGGGACACCTGGACAGGTCGCCAGTCTATCGCAGAGCCACACTTAGAGACAGACAACCAAGCACACTCACATTCACACCTACGGACAATTTAGAATCACCAATTAACCTCAACTGTGTGGGAGGAAGCTGGAGAACCCCGAGAGAACCCATGCTGAGAACATGCAAACTCCACGCCCCCACCAGGACGCGAACCGGCAACCTTCTTGCTGCGAGGCAACAGTGCTAACCAAGTGCGCCACCTTGCAGCCCTAACAGAACCATGTCATCTACAAAAAGCCTATTCGGATGCCTCCTGGGCATCTTTCTTTGGAGGTTTTCTGGGCACGTCCAACTGGGAGTACACACTGGGGTAGAACAAGAACTTGCTGGAGGGATTGCAAATTGCGATTGATCTGGAAACGCCTCAGGATCCCCCTGGAGAAACTGGAAAATGTTGCTGGAGAGAGGAATACCTGGAATGTCTTGCTTATCCTGCTGCCAATATGTTCAGATAAGCAAAAGAAAATGGATGCATCCACCATAAAAACGAGATTTTTTATTTTTTTTTAAACTGATTGTCATGCAGCGGTTTACATTAAAAAAAAACATCGGCCCACATGTTTTACTCAACAAAACTTATTTCATCTGTGGGCTGTGGATTTGTATCAGCCCATGGAACCCCAACACAAGGCAAAATTCAGCAAAGATAGTAATTCTACTTTGGCGAGTGTCTGCAAACCTTAAACAGCTGTATGTTCTCTGTTAAAGGTTGACATATACATAAGCAGGAAATAGGATGTGTTCTGCAAGCACTGATGTGTTTGGAAGTTCTCAAAGAAGTATGTGGAACAAACTGACGAATTGAAGTGTGTCGTCTGATTTCTGGGGCTCCTTGAAGTGAAAGCATGTGGGAGTCCACGCTGCACCGTAGATTAATGTGATCAGAACTGTCTGTGGTTTTTAGTAAATCTTCTAACGTGGTGTGTTGTTGTTGTTTTTTGGGTCAGGACAACCACAAACTGAGCTATATCCAGCAGCTGCGGCCCACTCAGACCGTCCAGCCCAGGATCAAACTAAAGCTGTTCGGACACTCCGGAGCCGGCAAGAGCAGCCTGCTGGAGTCTCTGAAGTGTGGCATCCTGAGGAGCTTCTTCAGGAGGAGGAGGACACGTATGACCAACACAGCACGCCACCCCAACTCCCCCATCAACTCCAAACCTGCAGGTAGGTGACACACATTATTTATTCTGCTGAAACTGTCCAGAATAATTCATTAGCCATTTACCGTGCTGTAGGAGTGTTTGTTTTTAGACATTTATAATTCATCAAGTTCACCATGACCTGCAGCGGTTTTCTCATTTTGAGGAGGTTTTCAAGCACGAAAATGATGCCAGTTGACAACAACTAGGTTTCCTATTTGTAGGTTGAGCCCTCAGTTCTTTTGGTTAAAATTCATATTTAACTTACAGAATTTAAAGCTAAAATTAAAAAAGATCATAGATGCTGCATATTTGTAAGTACAGCAGCATTTTAACTTCAAGTCACAGCAAAAGCTACACAGGTGCTCCTGAGTGGTCACAATAATACAGAACAGAACATATAGAACACCTAGTTAAATCATAGACCTTTCAGAAATGATTGAGCCGGTATGACAAGTTGTACAACAAAAACAAAAGTATTACTAGATAGCCTAATCCGAGTAGGATTTTGGAAATAGTTCTCTAAATATAACTAAGAAAATATCTTTTTTGAAAAGATGGGCACACTTTTCATTTCAGTCTTTAACACTCATGCCAAGGACCCAAAAAAAGACCAATTTTCACCACTTCTGAGGCAAAGTTTCAGGAGTTTTTCAGCACCTTTTAAGCCTTGATTATATTGCACATGTGCAAGGAAGTTGTTTTTGTTGTTGTCTACTGTTCTAGTCCAGTCAGAGGACTATTTCCATACATGCACAGTAGGTCGTATTTATGTATTTTGCACATGTACACTGCTGTCGAGCATGCATACTGCTGCCTCTTATAGCATAATGAAGACACACACGTGTAAAACCGTCACATGAAAACAATCCCATGTAATCATCCTCATTATGACTTTACTGAGTTTGTTTTTGTGCTGGAGGGAAAAATCAGAGAGCTGATGATCATTTATTTGGTGGTTCATTTTCTCTGGATGGACTTACTGATGAATCAGTGGTTGGTTTCAGACAAGTGAAACCACAGTACGTGCTGGAAAGTTGTGGGTGTACTACAGTGGTCACAGTGATGCAAAGTGGCAGCTGTCAGTGTTTACACATGGTGTCAATAAAGTTTGATGAAATTAATCAGTTTGGAACAACAAGCTTTATTCTGTCCAATAATGATGATTTTTGGGAGGCAGAGGGAAGTTCATTGTGACCCAGAACTTCATATTATAAAGTATTGTATAGATTTAGTTTCATATTGTACATGAAGCTACATGTGGTTCAGAAAATATAACTAACTGACGTACAAATATTTGTAAGATCTTACCCATGATATGGTGTGAATTGGCCCTATAGAAAAAAACACTGGGGCTGCAAGGTGGCGCAGTTGGTAGCACTGTCGCCTCACAGCAAGAAGGTCGCCGGTTCACGTCCCGGCAACGGGATCTTTCTGCGTGGAGTTTGCATGCAGCGTGGGTTCTCTCCAGGTTCTCCGGCTTCCTCCTACAAGTCCAAAAACATGTTGAGGTTAATTGGTGATTCTAAATCATCTGTAGGTGTGAATGTGAGTGTGCTTGGTTGTCTGTCTCTAAGTGTAGCCCTGTGATAGACTGGTGACCTGTCCAGGGTGTCCCCTGCCTTTGCCTTAAGTCGGCTGGGATAGACTCCAGGCCCCCATGACCCTAATGAGGATTAAGCGGTGTATAGATGATGGATGGATGGATGGAAATAAAACTGAATTGAAAATTATAGATTCTTAATCAATGACATGATAAGAAATATCAGTGAACATTTCTGGTTTTTATCTTTAATAGTTCCTAAGATATTGTCATTTAACTTCCAATGCTTGAAAAAACATTCTGAAAGGTGCTCAACAGGCAGTTTTTTGTTTTGTTTTAATTGTATCCCAGAACGTGCTTCTAAGGAAATTTCACAGATTTCTTAGGAAATATCTTTTTTTTTAGGATAGCAAAGCTGCAAGCAAATCAGAGATGGTCGAGCAGAACGCCTCAGATGATTTATGACGGAATAACTCAGTCGCCTTTGTATTTGTAGCCAAAGGAGTCGCCCCCTGCAGGCTGTCAGAAAGAATGCCGGTTTAAGGCACTTACACACTGACTTTACTGCTCAGACCTGGAGGCTTGGTCCATCTTTTACATACAGGTTATGTTAGAACGTCTGTACAGAATGTGACACTCAGGTGACCCCTTGTGGGAGTATCATACAAGACTGCGGCAAACCTCCACCTTTTCCATGGATGTAGCATTACTGCAAATGGGCTGAAAGAAAAACATTAACGACACCCACTTTGTCTAATTCTTCTACAAACCCTGCATTCACAGTCAAAATAAAAAGCACCAGTGCAAACATTGCTCAGCTGCTCACCCTGTATTCACTCTGACAACTAACCCAGTAACCCCTAAACATTAACCCCATTACTGCAGTGACCCCAGCTAGAATCTTAGAGCGCAAACAGTCGGTGTTTTTAACTGCTCCTGGCCTCCAGAAAAGCCTTTTCATGAGGTCAGTGCTGCACACAGCGACAGGTCTGTGGTAAGACTCTCTGACGTGTTCGCTGTAGTGTAAACAAGACGGACCTGCACACACTCTCACACTTTGTCTTTCTGCATTTGCACTCTATCTGCCCTCCCTGGTACACACATACACGTACCATTGTGCCTCCTTTAACCGGTCTATTTTGCGGCGCTCAGAGCCATTACCTCCCAGACAGACGCGATACTCGCTCCGATAATGGTCAGTTGCGTGAGCCATATAGAGTTACTGATCCCATCCTCTATACTATCTGAAAATCTGTAGCCTCTGTCAGGGCTGAAGGGGCGTTGAAAGAGCCTTTTCTTGTTCTTTCAATCCTGGCTGAATTCAGTAATGGTCCGTATTGACTCTGTGTTATATCTGCAGCGATACGTGACATGAGTCCACAGTGAAACACAAAGAAATGGCGCTGATAGGGAGCAAGTGCCGCCACGATGTCCGTTTGGCTACTTGTACATATCCAAAATAACTTAATGCAAGTGTTTATGCATATTCGTTCGTAACTTCACAACTTTACAACAAGCTGACATCTAAAAAAAAAAAAAGATATTGTGTGCTGTGCATTGATTTCTGGGCTTTCACCTTGCTCATGCTTCACTCATTTCTTTTATTCATTCTCAGTAGTAATCTGTGAAACAGCGCAGAGCTACACTGGAGAGAGGCTGCACTATGAAAGGCGTTCCTCAGTTTTCAGTTGTCGACACTTACAAATCACCCATTATGAAGAGAAAAGGTGGTGACACAGACATATGAGCAGCTTTGCATCCCTGAAGTCTGAACCGGCAGCAGCTGTTATTATTAAAGAAGCTGTCTGACCTAAAATCAGAAAACCCACATGACCGATAAGTCAGGTTTTCATGCACTGTAATATTTCCCTCATCATTTTCCAAAGGTGTTTCAAAACAGCAAGTGAGAGGCCTCCCAATTAACACTGCTGGTCATTTGAAACTGCTGTTTTACTGTGATTTCACACAGATCACAAGACTCCTAACAAGTATAACCAATCTTCCTGTAGTCAAAGTGTACAACATTCATTTTTTCTGGGCCAAGCACTGTTGCAGATTTTTTAAAGTGACCAGTCCAGCTGAATCTTTCATGTCACGTACGCATCGAACACTTCACCTCAGTATACCTCTGTAGCTGTTTGCCACAGCATGCAGTCACAGTGAACATTCTTGATGTGTTCTCTTTTTATTCTGTACCGCCCTGATTACGCAACAGTGAAGCAATGTGGACGAAAACAAATGTTTCAAAACTGCAAAAGCAAAAAAAAAGAGGCATTTTTGACTGTGATTCAAGACTACAAAAACAAACTGTAGGTGTGGTCCTGCAGTGTGTCAAAGAAATCAAGCGTTTTTTGCTGCACAGTGGATTTATTTGCATTGAAACAGCGCCCCCATGTGTTGACAAGTGTGTAGTTATTTGGTGGATAGTAGACTGTGGGTGCTGTTGCAGTGAAATGGGTTGAGCTGGACTGGACATTTTAGAGACTTGGCTTCACTTCTCTCTCTACACATCTGCACTGGAAAACCTCCAATTCTGGGTTGTACTAAAAAGGTTTCATTTTTAAACTCAGATAAATCACAGTTAACTTAAAATTATGTTGCACCAAACTAGCTTAAAATAAAGCCAGATTAAATTTGAATTTCTACTCAAACCTCAGTTTAGTTTTTACTCTAAACCTCAATTCAACTTATTTCTGTTCAAAACTTTATGTTTTGATTGTTTACTTTAAATTTGGGTTAGCAATCATCTGTTTATTGTCAGTTTAAATCAATAAACTTGAATTAAACTGAGATTAGTTTTTAATTGTGCAACTGAACTCTGCTTAATTTTAAATCTGCATTCACTCATTTTCTAAACTGTGTCTAGAACTAATCTTAGATTAAATTACTTTTTGCTGGTGCAACCCAAATGTTTAATTTCAATAGATCAGTGGAGAATTGATTGAAAATGAAGCACAACCGTCTTTTGGTTTGTAGAAAACCTGTTTTTTTAATAGAAACCAACAGCTATTGTGTGTCACAGATGGAAAATATTGTGAGCAGCGGAAACCTCCAAAAGATCATTCAGGCAGTGAGACACAAAATCTATCCACTGACACAACAGATACAAAAACCTATTAAAATAAACTTTAAATGATTACATTTATTCACACACACAACAAAAAGACTCACTGAATGAGTTTGAAATGTGTGATGCATCAGATCCCATGTTTTTCCTATTCAGTTTCTTTCTTATTAAAAGGTTATAATACAGAAAGAAACTAAATCTAACCCTGCCGTGGACACGGTTAACAGTTTCCATCTGCTTCTTCTTCCTGTGTTCAGTGTCAGTGAGCATTTCCAACCTGTATCCGGGCTGCGAGAATGTAAGCGTGAGGAGTCGCAGCATGATGTTTGAGCCCAGCCTGACCAAAGGCGTCCTGGAGGTTTTCTCTCCGGTCCACAACGCTCTGTCCACGGCCGACGAACAGGCCACGAAGGCCATCGACATCCAGCACGCCAACATCCACGGTGAGAGTTTAAACTCGAATAATACACAATACAACTGAATTCTGAGCTGTGAACATTCATGGTTAACTTTGTATTTTCAAAATAAGTTGAGATGCCATACGTGTTTCGCTCTCTGCAGGTGTGGGGGATTTCAGCGTGTGGGAGTTTTCGGGGAATCCTGTCTACTACTGCTCCTACGACTACTTTGCAGCCAACGACGTCACAGCGATTCACCTGGTTCTGTTCAGCCTCGAGGAGCCGTATGAAACCCAGCTGAGCCACATCACCTACTGGCTGAACCTGCTCAAAGCTCTCACTCTGCCACAGGACAACATCGGTGAGGAGACACCTGCCTCTGTCCTGTTCTTACTGCAACTGCAAGAAGTTATCAGTGTATTTTGTGATCCTAAAATATGTGACGATGATGATTTGGTGCAACCCAAATATGGAGCTGTTGGCTGTTGGGCAGCGTCCCACCTCTCCACAAAGGAGTTCTCACCTGCCATCTTGGTTGCTGTTTACATCCCTCCCTGGCAACACATCTGTGATGTTAACTGCATGACTCCAGTGTGTCTGTAAAACTTTCACATACATGAACAGCTGTTTATGGGAATTATTTAAGTAATTTGGAATAATATCAGTTATCCATAAAGGAAAAAAGTGTTAAGAACAGATAACCGTTGAGTCCGTTCATCATCAGTTGATGTCAAAAATTGACTGTCAATATGTTTGAAAGGGTTTCTGTGGTTTTTAGTGTATCTTTATGGGCTTTGTGTAATCAAAACATACTTGTATAAGCTGAATGACATGAATTTCACCAGACCATAACTTGTTATTAAACCTGTGTGTAGGAACATGTAGCTTTGTTCTGATGGCTGCTGAATCTGCCAGTAGTTCAAGTTCTAGTTTCTTTTTATTGGAATCTCAGCCACAAAGTGCACATTGAAGGTTCATGTCTACAGGACTGTAGTGTGACATGTTAACAGACAACAATATGAAGTGCAAACAACATATAGGCTCAGACAGGACAGTGTACATTAATAACACAATAGTAATATATGCAGCTATACATTTAAAGGTTGTGCAACAGAGCCATATTCATAGGTTGGCATAATGGAGTGTGTGGTTATATTTATATTATTGTTGTTATCATTATATCATGTATCCGAAGAAATAACAGGAAGATATAAAGTACATTTGTGTGTAAACTTAACTCACTTCTATAATGTTGTCCTCCATGACATAAATGACTGTAACTATTTAAGGCTGCAATTCATGACTTTTGTGTTTTCAATTAGTCTGTCAATGTTTTCTCAATTAATCAATTCATTTTTTGGTCTATAGAAGCCAAAAATATTCAGTTTACTGTCAAAGAGGAGGCAAGAAACTAGAAAATATTCACATTAAGGAACTAAAATAAGAAAATTTAGACTTTCCTGATAACTTGTTTATTAACCTAATAGTTTACAACTCATTCATCAATCGATTGAATGTTGCAGTTGTAATAATGTGGAGGGGGCTGTGAAGTGGGTGGGACTCGACAGTCATCTGTTTCATGTTGTCATATTATTGTTTAATTGTAAGTACCGTCAGTGAAGGTTTAAAGGTAAATGTTTAAACTTTTGTGTTTTCTTGTCTTTCTCCAGCGTTCGGAGGTCGGATCCAGCAGCCTCTCATGGTCGTCCTGGTGGCGACACATGCTGACCTGGCCGACGTCCCCAGAGCTTTTTCTGGAGAGTTCATCTACGACAAGGAGAGAGCGCTGCTCAAAGAAGTCAGGAACAGGTCAGGACTCAAACACGAGGCACACAAGATGGAGATTAGGGGTGATTTCTAATATCTGCTTCCATTTTGGATCCTATTAAGCTTCAGCAATAATTAATCTTTTATCAAACCTTTCATCTCTCCTGGTTATTTCTTATTAACAAAGATGAGCTGAATGACTATCAGCAACTTCCTCCAGCAGATTAGACCAGCTGTGGCTAGTTAGTGTTAATTTTGTGACAAAGCTTTATTCAATTTGTTCATGTGCTCTCATGAATTGAATTTCCCTTCTGGAATAAATAAAGTATTTTTCATTTCATTTCATTTCATGTCACTGACTGAACTCTGCCAACAACTGTTTATGAGTAAAAAGACAACATAACATCACTCTATTACTTCCAATGAACTGTAGTTTTGTAGTTCAACACTGTGGCAACTCCTCTCTAGAGAGACCATCAACTGGTTGCAGCACATTATGTTCAACTTTCTATTCATCAAAACACTGTTTTGAGCTCATTTAGCACACTGTTTTGAATTTTCCAGGATGACGTTCTAGCATATGCTATCAATCAGTAATCAGCTTTTCATTTCCTCTGCTGTTCAGCTTATTTTCAGGTTAAAGCTGCAGGTTATAAAAATGAATTATTCTACCTAATTTTGAGCTGATAAATTTTGTAGAAACCACTAAAGACTGAATCGTACAGGGTCTCTGAGGTGAGTGACTTCAACTGTAGTGATAAAAGCTATTCAGAAGAGTACAGATTTAATCATTTGTTCTGATACTGGATTCAGAATTTATAAAAAATCTATCAAACCCCAGCCCTAATATAGATGTTTTCTTGTTTTCGGTTTTTTTTGGAACATTTCTTTTCACTTCTCACATTGAAGAGACAGATGGTTAAAAAAATGTAGTGACTCACAGCAGGTAAAGCTTGTGCAACTCCTTGTTCTCCCAAAACTCTAAATTGGACATGCAGAGTCCAAAATTAGCATGAAGCATAAAACCACAATCAAGACATTAATGGGAAATAAAACACTCATCCTTTGATTGTATTATTTGTAGTTGCATCTGTTTGACAATTCAAAACATCTGCATGAAGCTCTTCATTATTTCTGAACAGTTCCTGGGTTTCTTTTCACCTTTTATGAAACATACATTTCTATCAGTCCTCCTTTTAAAAAGATTTTAAATGGGTTGTGTTTTCTTTTTCCAGGTTTGGGAACGACCTGCAAATCAGCGACAAGCTGTTTGTGATGGACGCCGGAGCCTCAAACTCTAAAGACATGAAGCTGCTCAGAAGTCACCTGCAGGAGCTTCGCAGCAGCGTCATCTCTGTGAGCTCCGAATTCTGTTTAACTGCTTGGAAACACTGACTTTTATTTGAACAGCATATGCACACAATGACAGCTAACAAATAAAAAACAAAAAAAAGACGATGCTCAGATGAAAACACCGTTTACTTGGTTGAAAATTAGACGGTTTTCTCAATAATCTTGAATATATAAATGAACATTCCCATTCCGCGCTCAGTTCTATTTAGTCATGGACCTAAAAATATGTAAATAATCACATTTATATTTGTTTCATGGCTTCAAAGGATAGCTTAAGTATATATTTTGAACTAGTGCCACATACTACAACATCTTTCGCCCTGATAAAGTTTCCAGTCTGTTATTTTTATGGGGATAACACAGAATTTTTACAGTGACTCATTTCTTGACGTTGCAGAGGTGTAGTCCGATGACGCTGCTGTCGGAGCGTCTGCTGGCCACCCTGCCGGCCTGGAGGAAGATGAGCGGACCCAACCAGCTCACATCATGGCAGCAGTTTGTCAGCGACGTCCAGGAGCACATCAACCCGCTGGTCAGCCAGGATCACCTCCGATCTCTGGCCCTGCAGCTCCACAGCATGGGAGAGGTGAGCGCTGGTTCACAAACATGAAGGCTTTGTGAAAGTTCTGTTTTTCTCTTTGTATCTTTACCAGCTGACCGTCCGTTTGTCAGACTCCCACCAGGGTGCGCTGTTGGTTCATGAAAACACAAAACATGTTCTCATCTGCCAATAATTACTTCAAATTGCATTCTGTTGTTCTGTTTACCAGAGTGACTCAGCTCAGGAAGTCAAATGAGGAACCAAAAGTTTCTTTATCTCTTTGCAGTTTTTTTTTACACAAATGAAGCCCATTGGTCTCTCTAGCCGGCAGTCTTTTCTTAAATTAACTGTTTCCTTTTTGGGGGAGTTTGTTTATTTACAGTCTTTTTATATTTGAATAATTATCTGTCTTTATTAATGTTTGATTAATTTCGGTTCAAATTCTCAGTTCTTCTTCTCACATTTGTTCTTTAATGCACATCTGTTGGTCCCTCTGTGTCTGAACACTTGTTCTTCATATTTCTAATTCTTTCCTTCCCTTGTTTCCTCCTTCCTTCCTCAGATCAACATCATGCAGAGTGAGACGGTTCAGGATGTCGTTCTGCTGGAGCCTCGCTGGCTCTGCAGCAACATCCTCGGCAAGCTGCTCTCTGTGGAGACGCCCAAAGCCATTCACCACTACAGGGGGCGCTACAGGCTGGAGGAGGTTCAAGCTCTGGCCCCCGAAAGCGACGTGGATGAGCTGCTACAGATCCTGGACGCCATGGACGTCTGCGCCCGCGACGTCACCAACCCCTCCATGGTGGACGTTCCCGCCCTCATCAAGACGAACGGCCTCCACCGCTCCTGGACTGAGGAGGAGGAGGAGGAGTCGCTGATCTACGGAGGAGTCCGGCTCGTCCCCGCGGAGCACCTCACCGCCTTCCCCTGTGGCCTCTTTCACAAGCTGCAGGTGAATCTGTGTCGCTGGAGCCACCAGCAGAAGCCTGAGGAGGAGGGCAGTGAGGATATCGATGGAGATATTCACCTGTGGACCAACGGAGCCAAAGTGAGCCAGGCAGGAGTGGAGGCCATGATCCTGCTGGTCAACCACGGCCAGGGCGTAGAGATCCAGGTCCGCGGACACGACTCGGAGCGGGCCAAGTGCTACACCCTGTTGGACACTGTCTGTAGTATAACAGAGAACCTGCTGGCCTCCACGCTGCCCGGACAGCTCACCGCCAAATACTACCTGAGCCCTCAGCAGCTGCGGGAACACCACGCCCCCATCATGGTCTACCAACCCAAAGATTTTTTCCGGGCTCAAGTCCAGCGGGAAACCTCGCTCACCAACACCATGGGCGGCTACCGGGAGAGCTTCAGCAGCATCCTGTCCTTCGGCTGCGCTGAGGTTTACCAGCAGGCGATTCTGGGAACGGACGTCCACATATCAGACGTCCCTCTGTTGGCCCGCAGGAAGCTCTGCCGCATGCTGGACCCTCCCGACGCTCTGGGGAAAGACTGGTGCCTGCTGGCCATGAACCTGGGCCTCACAGACCTGGTGGCCAAACACAGCAACGGGACTCCAAACGGCACCCCTGAGCTGGACTCGGACCCGGACTCCCAGCAGGCCGTGCTGCAGCCTAGCCCGACAGCGGCGCTGCTGCAGGAGTGGAGCGGGCGACCGGCCAGCACGGTGGGCGTGCTGATGGCCAAGCTGAGGGAGCTCGGCCGCCGAGACGCAGCAGACTTCCTCCTCAAAGCATCTCCCGTGTTTAGGGTCAACATGGAGGCGCTGGGTGGAGCCGCCAACGGATACCCACCCACCTGCAACGGTGGCACGTCGTACAACTCCATCAGCTCCGTCATATCCCGCTGAGGAGGCCCTCTGCGCTCGCCAAACGTCACATGTTTCCCCTTAAAACTGGACACAGACTTATGTGTGAAAGAAGTGCAATCGTTACAGAGTCCAGCTGCTCGCTCTTTAATCGCTCCATCACGTTGGCGTATGAACCAGATGTTGTGTTTGTGCTCTCCACACCTGTACAGCCGACCTTTCCTTCCACTATGAATGTTGTGAAAGAACTGAACGTCCTGAGCTCCAAAGAGGAACCCTGTGTTTTTATTCTGTTCTTAAATCTCGTCGTGCTGCTTATTAATATCCCTCCGACTCTACTGCACACTCGCTCCTCTTACAGCTAACACTCAAAAAGTTAGGAAAAGCTAAATTTATATAATCTGCACACGAAGGGATGGACGTGGCTGAAAAGACGGCAGCCTCCCGTTTGGACCTGCATCCTCATGTCCAACCCTGAGGACTGTGTGTGTTTAACACTGTACATGTAGGAGGCGGCCATCTTTACCCGCTCCATCTGTCAGTTCCATTTAACTTCATCTCCGTCCTCGCTTCTGATCTACTGACGTGACATTGGGCTGCTCAGCTTAGCGTTTAATAAATTAACAGCATTTTTTTCAGTGTGCCTTCGTGGCCTTCTACCTCCCTAAAGAGCACAAACAGTCTAGTTATAATAAAAAATAGGAGTTTGTTCCAAACATTTGAAGACCTGTGCCTTGTTCACACTAATAGTAAAATAAATTTTAAAACAAGTCTATAAGCAGGCATCTGTCAAGAGAAAGGAAAAGGCCATTTTACAGTTTACACAGGAAAAGGGTAAAAAAATGAACGCTCGGTTCATGTTGTAAGATTTTTAAAACTGAATTTCTCTCTCCAAAAAACAAGCAAACAGAGCTGTATGTTTATGAGAAAACAGAGTGTTTCTTATTAGACTCAGTGGTGAGTCGATGAGCTCTGCAGGAGCTGCAGGTCAAAGGGAAAAATTCATGTTGAACGGGTGTACTTGTGGGTTTTTAAAGCTAATCTTGAATAAATATTCCTTCATCCATCCATCTATCTATCCAAATAACACAACAGCTAAGATATTTTCTGCATTAATGTTAGGCTAATTCTTTCTTTACGGGTCCCAGAAGTTCCTCAAAGTTTTCTTTGAAGTTTAACATGAACAAACTGCAACGTCAAACTAATCCAGCACAGTTTCTGTCTCGAGTCAGGCCTAAAAGTTTATCTCAGACTTTTCTCACCCATCAGTCTTACAAGTTTCAGTTTATTTTCCCTTAAAGGTGCTAAATTCTAATTTACAAGCTCAGGCAATGCTGTAATTTCTACAGCGTGTCTTTGCAATATGTCAAACAAGCATCTCCAATTTGGGTGTGCAGTCTATTGGACAAATGTCTTCAAAAGATCTCTCTAGTTAGCTTATTGTGAAAGAATGTTTCATTTGAAACAGTTTTGTAGGCGAGTGAAATTGGATTGTCTTCTGTCAACGTCACATCTCAGACTTTTGCAAATCAGTGCGCTACTGAGTAATAGTACGTTACTTTAACCTCTCACTATGATCAGCGGTATAACAGTTTAAGAGTAATAATGAGGCCTGTTTTAATAGTTCTCAAGTCTGTTTGGACTCAATCCTGATTCAATCCTAAATTCAGCCTCAACTTAACATTTACTACAACCACAGAGAAAATGGAAACCAAAAGCGAAGGTTAATATTTGACTTATTAACTGAAAGAAACTGTACGTTGTGTTCTCACAGTTGTTTGGACTTAATGAATTTGAAATACAACTAAAAGTGAGTAAATCACCATTAGTCTGACTCAGCAGATGTTGACAGCTGGTACAAGCTGCCATTCTTTGCTTTCTCTTCCTGTTTCACTTTTATTACCTTAGCTGTGGAAAACAACCTCAGCGCTAACAATACAAAGTTTTGTTAAAGATTTGTTCCTCTCAATAAGGCAGGTGAATTATCCATATTGATGACTGTGTTTGCCACCAAAACAAGTTCTCCTATTTGGCAGGGACACCAGCGCTGCGTCCTGGGCTTAACACTCCCCAGCATGATGTAGATCGGCTTACACATATACAAACAAGCCTGAGCATTTTTGTCCCCTTTAGTAGAAGGATGATAGGTGAGTTCTGACCATTCTCCAAGGACTGGCTACGTGAGCCAATCCCCATTGACCTTAATGTTAAAATGCCAAATTTACAGCAGATATAAACATGTTTACAGCCTGGTGCATGAAACCGTTTTAGTCTCGATGATTAATTAGATTCACTCTCTAGATGAGCTGGGAGTTAGAAGGAGCAAGTTACCACCAATAGGATGACGGCTGGAGCGTCAGGAAACCTGTGGGTGACGTCACGGAGGCTTCGTCCATCTTTCTGTTATGTTAATCAATTGAACACTCTCTAGATGTTCTGGCATGAATGTTCTGAGGAAACTGTGGGACCTGTAAACTAGAGTGTCTCTCTAAATGTTTTCACTTCGTCATTTTCCATTCACACAAAGGGAACTGTAGCCATTTTTACAGAAGAGGGAGAGTTTTTTTTCTATAGTGTCTTATTGAAGAGTCCTCACTGCATATCTGCAGAGCTGCGAAGCTTTAGAGCACTGATGTTAAAAACCATCATGGCAGACAGGGTGCAGTTTGGTGCTGATCCTGCTGAGCTCCAGGGTCCAACTCAAATGGATTTTCTTTGAACAAAAAAAGTGCCACCAAAATGCTAAAAAATAAAAAAAAACATCTCGAGAGGTGACTTTTGTAATTGGGATCATTTCTAACCTTTTCTACTGAGCTGAAACCTCTCACAATCAGCAGCTTGTTACAGTAAACACTCCTGACACTGCGCATCTTCAATGCTTCCTCAACAGGTTTTGCTGCATTAGCAAACCAACGCAGGGGCGACAACAATCCAGTTACCGTCCACAGTGTCAGATTCTTTGCACAGTGGCATCGACGCCACCTCAAGCTAAATTTGAGCTCCTCTCAGTATCGCTGTCAGTGTTGGCCGGCCACGCGTGGCTTCACATCTCCTTTCACTTTGTCTTTTTATAACCTGAAGCTGCAGCTCGGCGCGGTCAGCGAAAAAGCAGGGAAGAGATGGCGTCAAGTTAGTATTGTTAGCTGAAAAGAAGAAACCTAAAAATTAAAAAAGAAAAAAAAAAAAAAGGCCAAAGGCTGCTGATGACAGAAATGTCCCAGAAAAAAGCATTTTCACTTTTGTGTCAGCTGGTATTTTCTAATGTTTGTGCCCTCACTTGGAAAACATTTTTCAGTACATATATGTGTGTTGATGTTGGGAAGAGTTTGATTCCTAAATAAAGAAGAAGTTTCGGCCTTTTTCAGAAGATGAGCTTTGTGCCAGAGTGCAGTATTTGGTGTCTGCTTCACTTCCTCCAGTGTTACCATCTGTTCGCAGCTAAACTTTTCAAATACTGTACTTCTCTCACTATTTTTGTCTCAGCCTGAACTTGCCAATCAACACAGCGAACTTGCAGCTGTGATGTAAATACTCGAGGCCTATTTCCACAAAATTCATTCTCACCTTTCTGCAGCTTTCCTTTTTTTTTTTTTTTGCCCAGACATGTTGAGGCAAAATGAATGTATGTCATGTTTTCCTAAGAATATGGTGACAGATAAAAACAAGAGGTGAGAGTTCAACATGTGTACAAAAACACGATGAAGTGAAATGTCCCCAAATTTATTTTGTTTTTCTTGAAGCTTTTGTTGACGTTGTGTATTATCATTGCCAATGTTGTGTGCCTAAAACGCACTCGTTCATTCCTCTCATATTATTATTATTATTATTATTGCCTTGTACAGATTACAAGCTGAGAAGTGATGTTTCAGAAAGGGAGGTGAATATCATGTCTGTTTCTCTTGTTTCAGGCACATTATTTTGTAAAAGCTGAGAATAATATTATCAACTTTGTCTCCATTCGGGTGTCTTTTTTCCCCTCCGGACGGTTCAGACCGAGACCCAAACAGGTGGATCTGAAGGTAAAAGATGTTTCTGCTGGACGAGGAGAGACTTCCCCCTCAGAGACTCCGGTCTAATCGCCGCATTGCACAAGTCTTTTTGTCGCTATTTATGTTACATTCTTTTAGCATGTCTTGGAATGCCATGTTCTTAGTACTTCTGACACTTTATAGTGTAATACATTTTATAATAAATTCTTTACTTAACGCCGTTGTCTGTCTGATTGAAGGCGTACGCTTTGGTATTTTAAAGGTTCCTGATGTTGCAACGAAAAAAATCCATTATTTTTAGATTTGTTTCAATGGGGGGAAAAGGCAAAAATGACCAAATCCTACTAAAATTGGAACTAATGTGGCGAAATCTGTCAAAAAAATATCCCAATAGGACTTTTTTTGCACATCAATCAGCCCTACTGGTGTTACGTCCCAACCTGGAGATTGGAAAAAAATCCAAAATGATTTAAAAATCATACATTTACTACCCAAAGCAACTTACCTCTCACACTTTTCCTTTGCAAATTAGTGAGTGAACTTGTGGAGGTAAGCGTTTTATAAATCATGAAGGTGGATGAGAAAGTGGCAGAGGAGAGGAAACGATGAACCACATCCTGCTTTTGTTATCAAAGCGATATTTCGGTAAACGTGGCGTTGATTTTTTTGAAACATGAGCTCTGAAAGCAGCTCTACAGTAAAAGCCGAGCTAGTTTAGATTCTCCTTTATTGTCATTTAGCACCGACAGAAGGAGCATGTAGCTGATGTTCGGAATGAATAATAAAGCAGTAGGATTGGCATAACTGTGATATATACAAAGTACACAGCCGCCTTGCTACAACAGCACCTAATTCATAGTATTTACAGGTGAAAGCTTGTTACAATCAGTTAAATACACAGTTTAAAAGCGACTGTAAGTGTTCTTTAATATGATTACTGCTGCAAATTCAATAAGCAGTGCAGCTGTAGTGCAACAGAGGTGATCTGACAATAAAATGTTGAGGGAAATGATCATTTAAGTCATGAAATGTCACTAAATTCACATTGGACTAAATTTAAAAAACACTGAGTTACTAGCATGATGTAGTAGGTTCTGGTTCTTACATTAATTAAACCTTATTTTAGAGCAAAAACAAAATCTAATAAAGTCACTGTATTATTTGTTAGTGTGTTTTTGGTAAATTACCTTAAGCTGGTAACTAATCGACTAAGAAACTGACCAACTTTTTTTTACATTATTCCTCTTATTTAATGTTTGTGAGTGTGTTATGGTTTATCAAAATTATCAAGTTTTCAGTTACTATTATTATTTATTATTTATTTATTTGTTCCTTTCATGAAGGTAGACGACATAATTTGTACATAAATGCACTCGACATTTTCAAATCAACACCTCCATGATTGGAAAGGAGCAGCAAGAAGAAGAAAAAAAATAAAATCTTGTATTTGCCTGCCTCCTATTTAAAAAAATAAAATGAGAAAAAAAGAAAAAAAAAAAGAAAGAAGAGATGGTCCAATATCACATCACAGCTGATTTTCAGTAACCTACCCAAAAGAGAATGGGGGAAAAATTACAAAATCATCTTTCTTGCTAGTATGCAGATTTATTTTCACACTTTGTAGTATTTGGCAACACATTGTTGAATGTCTGTAATGGCGCCTGCAACAGGTAACGTGGATGATTACAACAGACTGTTTATGTGAAAACCTGACTGAAAACTAACCAAGGCTGGATATGTTTTGTTCAATCAGGACTAGGGGGACTTGTTCTCGTCCAGATTGCACCCTGAGTTATTTACACTTCTCTGGGCTCTTTGTGGAGCCTCGGCGGCAGCACGTCATCATCCACCCACACACTCACATGATCGTCTACCGCCTCCAGCTCCTCTGTTTGTCTTTACTTGCCCCAACTGCTGATGGTGCTGAGTGTCGCCCAGAAATATTTGTCCTGAGTAAGATTATTGGAGCAGAAGGCGTGTTGTTTCAACCACACGAGTCTGAGTTAATCACACAGCAGCGACAAGGGAAAAAATATTTTCCTTTTTGTGCATGATGTCAACTGGGTTTACTGGTTTTAACACATGGTATGTCTTGGTTGTTACAAGTAATTCTGTAAAAGTCACATACATGACTGTTAATGATCCCTGTAGCCTCTGATATTATGATCAAAACTACATGGAAAACGTACATACATAACATAATACACGTGTGTGTCTGTTGAGACTCGTCAGACAAGCAGGTCACGTGAACGATTCTTAATCTATAGACAAACAGGCGGAGTTTCATTCTTGTCAGTAAGGAAAGTGCTTTTACCAGAAGCAGCTTTTGTACAGTACTAATGTCAGGACAGTAAATACTGGCAGTATTTAAAGTTTTCTCTGTCACCAAGACGCCATTCTTAATTCTTTGCATTGTTTTCACTCTAATCATCACATCCCAAAATGATAAATGTTAGCATATAATCAAATTATTTTCAGTGTAATAATAAATCTGTTTTTATAAGGAGCAGTAAATCTACTCACATTCAGTTTCATATATAACCTATAATTATAATGCACTTAATTATAACACTTGGCTAGTGTTAGCATTAGCAGGAACACCTGAATTCATTAACTTATGCACCTCTGCAGCTAACAAGTCTCATGAAGATTTAAACATAAATGTGTATCAGAGCCTGACAAACTGAATGTAAGATGAAGAAAACACCACCACGTTGATTTAGTGTCTGTTGTGATGATTTCTGTCATATCACCCCTGACCTTCATCAGCATCAATAAGAAATAATCTAACAGTGTCATTTATGATCATTAGAGAACTCATTTTACTTGTCATACTTTTGTACTTTTTCTCAAGTAAAGTTTGAAGGAGTTTTTTTTAATCATTTTTCTTTGACTTAATGAAAGACAATTACAGCCTTGTTGGACTGCTTATGTGGCTGCGTACCTTCACTGCATTAGGAAACCAAATACCTCCTGGATTGATCTGGGAACAAACTGCTTCACTGAGACAGTTATTTTTAACAAGACAACATGGAAGAAGTGATAGTGACCCTGTTCTGGAGACGCGTTCATCAGCTCAGGTCTGTTGATCTTTGTGTCAGGACCAGAAAACCAGAGCAGCTGATAACCTCCTTTGGTCGGTGTGTTGGCGTCTAATCTGAGGAATGTTCGCTTCATAAATGAAGCGTTTGCGGTTCTTCGAGCGCACCAGCAGGCCTCCAAAGCAGGCCGAAGATAAACCACATAGTCATCCCAGTATAGATAAGCGTGAAGGGGAAGTGACTTTGATTAAAAAATACATCTTCATTTTGCTGTAAAGTGTCGTTTAAAGGAATTTTCCAAAATTCAGAGACTTGAACTGAAGGGTAAAAGTGACAGTTTATCGTTTTAAAGTGGTGTCAAACTATTTCTCTCAGTTTCCAGGCATCACTGCTCCCAACACAGCACATAAATTGGTGAACTGTCACTGCTACACTTTGTTTTTTTTACAGGAATTAAACCTACAAGATGCACCATGTTGATTTGTTAACATTAGAATTGCTGGTTTTTTTATTTTTACTACATTTTATCGTAGCCAAGTTGGTCGCTTTCTTGTTTTTCCAGCCATTGTGCTGAAATGAACTGTCTGCTTGGAAAAAGAACAGTTAAAAGTGAAGACAGTACAGGTTGTATTCTGGTATTTACTGCTAACTTAACATCATCTTTTAAAGTAGAAATTCTTCAGTTCAAATTGTTAATTCAATGCTTTGATTTATTTCAAAACTTTATTTCCGTGATCTGATAAAACCAAATGCAGCAAAATTGACTTTGCAACACTTATGCAGAAGCACATTTCAGTAGGAAGTATTGTTCAGTCTAATCCGTTATATTTGTCTGACTGCTATCATTAATGTGCATATCAGAATTTTACACATAAAACAGCTCATTAAATAGGATGCACTGCCAACTTGAAAAGCATTAGTGGTTAAAATGAGCTTCAAATTGCTGCTGCTGGTGAATTTAAATTAAAAATACAATATATACTGAACTCTTTAAGAGACGTGTCTGCAGCTTTTTGACTGACTTAAGTGCATTTTTCTGACTAAACTTTTCTGTAAATACGTCTTCCAGATAATATTCACTCCAGAAGGAACAACAACTGCACTTATCTTGTTTTCAGATTCCTTCTCACACATGGATTTTGGGGGGACCGACCAGACAGAAAACTGCTCCGTCAATCATCGTCACGTGTCACCTTTCTTGAGCAACACGACCCAGTCAGCCCTCTGCTTCCTCAGCAGCCAGTGCAGATGCAAGGAAACGGTGTATTTTTGGAACAAACATCGAGTATGATGCCATGTTAACTTAACCGCACAGTCATTCATCCTACATGTGACTTGACATGATGCATTACACGGATGGGTTTTGACGAATCATGTCACATTATATCACTGGTGGATTCCTGCTGCAAAAAGGAGAATTACTCAAATAAAGCTGATATTCTGCTTTTTAAAATGCATAAATAGTGGATATTTAACCTTTTTATTGCAGTTGTATTAATCATATTTTGTGTGTGCAGGTAATATGAAACTACAGCCGACAAACGAAGTGTGAAGACTGAAAATGAAGCAACAACTCATTTGGCTTTGCTTAACAGTAACAAAATCCTTCCTACCAGCGTCTCCAAAGCTCACAAGCAGGTTTTATCTTGTTTGTTCAATTAACGCCAAAACTAAATAATAAAAAAAATAACACACTGCAGATTTAGAATGAGCAAACTCTGCGGTGTCTTGGAGGTATTATTTTATGCAGGAGTAATGTAGTTAAAGCCTGTGTGGTTTGTTCTTCAAGGATCTATCTGTTACCAGGGGAATTAGGTTTCAGCTTGATGCAATAGAAACAGTTTGGGCCTGTGAGGTAAAAACTTTCAAAATACTGAGGTCAAGGTCTGGACTTTAGTCTGTGCACCGCTCTGTTCATTCTACAGACGCATAATTAGCTCAATATACATAAAATATTAGATTAAATTCACACATAATGCAAAAGAAACACTTCTTTTACGGTGGTATTTTATTCTATGTATAACCTTATTTATATGACTTTACGATTATTATTGATGCATTAACAGGTTAGCAGCATTTTAAGGCGGTCACAGGTCGAGGAGACTTGCTTTTGTATTTTGAGGTTGTTAAATCGGTAAAAGTGAATTGTATTTATTTGTTATTTTGTGTGTAAAGATCTGAAGCTGTAACTGAGATCAAATAAATGTTAAAATTGTGCTTATGTGGATTATATACATCATTTTACCCCACTGGTGTCAGATTATCACCAATAGGAAGAACAAAAACAAAGGTTTGAATGCATAAACAACTGGGCCTGATCAGAGTTCCTCAGCCTTATCAATCACGTGAGAATCGATCCTGATTGACTCAGACTGTTGGTGCCAACGGTCCTTTTGAAATCCTGATGCGATGCATATTCAAGGCCTCCCGCCATCACTGATTACATTATGCCTCTTATCTTTATTATTTACTGTATGTTAAATGTGGCAACAGTCTGACAGTGAGGGAAGAAAATGTTTTACACAAGATCCAATCTGTCAACAAGATGCTGTTTCTTTTTCCAGCAGCTCATAAAGTGCCTGACTTTGACCTGCAGTATCTCCTTTGTTGTGTAACTTTGCAGTAAACAACAGTTCGTTAGCTGCAGTTAATCAGCACATTTACATGCGGACAGGATACCAGGTCACGACTGCTGTGAATCTGGCTGAGCAGTGAGTTTGAGATTTAAATGAACTCGTTTACACTTCTGAAGGTTCCTTCATTTGTTTGCTTTAGGTTAAGATTCACTTATTTTGCAAATCCTTTTTTCAATGTCACTGTTACTTTTACGGTTGTGTAACTGCACTTCAGTCCATCTTTGGGATATTTGTATTTCCTTTTGTTCACTTTATCTTTCTACTCCATTACAACTCAGGAGCATAATGTACTTTTTACTTTACTACATTTATTTGAAAACTTTAGCAACTCCACATATTCAGATTAGCAATACAAAATATAATGAACAAATAAATTATCATGTATTATTGCAGCAGGTTGTTTTTTTAAAAATTATTTTTAATTATTAGATTAAGACACAGCTTTGTTGATACCGGGGCGAAATTCACAAACAGCTGCAAATAAAGTCATTAAAATCAGCACCACCAGCTGTAATGTGACACATGAATGCATCAATAAATATAATTCAGCAATATAATATACATTTTTCTCAAATATAGCTGTAACGATTAATCAATTTGTCATCAATTGTTAAATTAATCGCCAACTGTTTTGATAACTAACCATTTAGGGTGATTTTTGAAATGAAAAAAGTCTCATTTGCATCTTCTTAAATGTGAATATTTTCTTTTTTCTTTCATGTGGACAAAACAGGACATTTCACCTCATCCTTTTGGGCTTAATTGTCTTTATTGATTGACATTTTTTAAGTTTTTAGACATTTTGTAAACTAAACAAGTAATCAGTTAATGGAACATAAAATCTGCAGATTTATTGGCAATAGAAACAGTAACACATACAATACATTTGTACTCTTAAATAAAATCTAAATGCAAGAGTTTCACTTGTAACAATATTTCTACATTGTGATGTTGTTTTTTTATTTACTTCATACAAGATCTGAGTACTGCTTTCAGCATTGCAGCTCCAGAGACAAGGAAAAATGCTTCCGCATGACTTGTGAAAATGATTTGTCGTTGTTCCTCCGGTTGTCTTCTCAGTTTACAGTTGAAAAGCTTTCCGCAGAAGCCATATTACTCCATATTTCCAGTTACAGAAAATGGTCAGACCTGTTCCAAAGAACATCTGACACATTATTTATTAATGCTGCTACTCATTGATTCTTTTTTCTGTATGGACATTAGTTTGCACATCTAAAGTCTGATCTGATTCCCAAAAAGGTGTATTTTTCTCACCAGTCTTTTAATCATGAGCATTGTGATTCACTGTCAGACGAAACGAGTGAAATCAAAGAGCCCAGAGTTGACAAAAACAGGTTTTAAAGACTTCAATCTACACCAGTCAACACTGTCCTCTCTGCACAGGAGGGGGGAGAAATCACATGCTTCCGTGGTGACGTCACTGGGTGGGCGGGGCCCCTACGGCTATAAACAAGCCGCTGACCAATCAGCGCGCCCGGTGGGCCGTTATCCAGCTGCCATTCAAGCCTTTATAAACTTTGTGTTTCTCGGCCGAGGCTCAGTGTTTCTCCTCCTTCACCGAGAACAACAAAGAGTTTACAGTAAGTTCGGACATTTCGCTCGCTTTGTGCATCTTACAATCAAGTGTGGAACCTGAATTTAACGTATTAAGCAAAAATACAGAATAATTGCGGGGGTTTTTTATTGTTTTTTTAATGTCATTCGGTCCTAGCGTAAACACCACACCAGGGTCCGTTTTGAAAATGCTTCTTTTAGAAGTTTTTCAAATAGTTTTTTTTTTTGAGTCTTAAAAAAATATTTTTTGCGCTAATTCGCCATGTTCAGCCACCTTTTTTCATTCGGCTACCTTGGTCGTCGTCTCTTCGTGTTTGCTAAAGCAGCAGCCATTGTTAGTTTTCCCTCACCGACGCTTTAAATAAACCAGGACGAAGCTCCAGCAGCCGTGGATGCGGTGGAAAAACCTCTTTGCCGGCTAAAGTTTTGCTTTTCTTTTCGTTTTCCTGGTCGTAGTTTCGGTGCCGGCCTGTTTTTCCCTTGGCCGAGTGCCCGAGGCAGCGGATCCCGTGACTGTGCACATAACAAAAACAAGGATCGGTTCATTGTTGGGATCGGGCCAAGTTTCCGCTTCTTAAAGAGCACGAAAACGGCCTCAAAATAGGCAACAACGTCGTATTTGTTGAATTTAATACAGATAACAGTAAATTAAAACAAGGATTTTCTGGGCTTGTGTTGTGTTTCATGGCCCACTTGTGGTCGGGAAGTGACTGTACTGTCGGGAATGTGCACTGCAGCTTTAATGCGGATTTCTGTGTGAATCATTGAAATGAACAAAGTGTACTGAAGAGATCTACAACAGGAGTTACTGTGGGAAACCATGCAATGAGGGATTTAAGGCCTGATGTTTGCTTCTACACTGGATTCATCATGCTAAGAGCTTTTTTTGCTGCATTTTCTCCACCCTCCCTCTGTGAAATTTGAGCCCTCACGTGTTGCTTTCTTGTTGTTCCTTTCTCATTAGGAAACCACAACAATGCTGCCTGTAGTTGTGCTGGCCATGTGCCTGAGCTCGGTGCTCTCGGCACCAAGTCTGGACCCACAGCTGGATGACCACTGGGACCTGTGGAAGAGCTGGCACAGTAAAAAGTACCACGAGGTGATGCATTGCTTTTATGTTCCTTTAAATCGAGCCGGCGTGGTCCTGCAGGAAAAGTCTGAACGTTCCGCTTTGTGTTGCAGAGAGAGGAGGGCTGGAGGCGGATGGTGTGGGAGAAGAACTTGAAGAAGATCGAGGTGCACAACCTGGAGCACTCCATGGGCACACACTCCTACCGCCTGGGCATGAACCACTTTGGGGACATGGTAAGATTTCAACACACACAAACCATATCTTATCCGGAACAGCTTATCATGGTTCTTACAATGGTTTAGGAACCACAGCAAACCAACAAGATGAAGGCGATAACAGGCGTATAAACGTGACTGTAAGGAACAGGATAAGCAATAGAGAGTAACAGATAATCTTTGAAAAGATTAATTCAGGGGAAAAGAGACAAAAAAAACGTAAACAACAAGTAAAGATAAAATAAATCCATGTAGAGAAAAGCGGGAATAGTAGCTTAGATTGACTGAGAATCCACCAGATTTCCACCAAAACCGCACCTCAAATTCAAAACTCCAGCTGCTGCTCGATTCACACAATCATTTTCTCACTTTTATCCTTCTTCCCACAGACTCACGAGGAGTTCAGGCAACTCATGAACGGCTACAAGCACAAGACCAACAGGAAGGGGTCCCTGTTCATGGAGCCCAACTTCTTCGAGGCCCCTCGTTCTTTGGACTGGAGGGATAAGGGCTACGTCACTCCCGTTAAGGACCAGGTAACGGAGCTTTTCTCTCCTTTGTGCTCTTTTGCCTCGAGGCTCTCTGATGGCACGTTGAGCTGTCAAGGAGTGGTTTGATTTGATTTCCGTTTAGTAGTTCAGTAGGAAAGATTTGGCGGTGACAGTGTGGGAAGCTGGAGAGACACAGTTTAAATCTTGCGCAAACAAAACTTCAGCTGTTAATCAGAGCATTCTTGTCTGTCTTTTTAAAAAGTTGCATTAGCGCCTGTGCGTCACTGTCACAAGAAAAACAAACTCGCTCATTTATAGCCACAAAAAAAGAACATTAACGAATGATAAAGGGTTCGTTTGTGGCCTGCTGTTCTTGCTGAATCATGCCGACTTCCTGAAGCAGCTTATTCTCTTTAATAGAAGGCGCTCAGATGATGTAAACACTTTAATTTAAGATTACATTACAGGAGACGCTCAGCTGTTGCAGAAACGTGGTAAACACGATGATGTAGTTTGCAGCGTCACAGCTTGTTTGAAGAACACGAGGAGCGTGTCCAACGAAGTACATGTTTTTGCTTGTACAGGAAGATAAGATGGCCACTCGGAGGTTGTTTTTATTATCTGAGTGCACAGTTTGTTCTCCCCGCCCCGCGACATACATTACCACCCTGTAAGCTGAAACCAGTTCAGCCAGCTCACTGTAAAGGAGGCCGAGGTGGAGCAAACACCGTCACATACGTCAGCTGAAGCACAAAGTCCAACATGAGTCTGTTTACAGAAGAAAGCTGCTGCAATAACAAGACACAGGGCGCCATGTTTGCAACGGTGTTGAAGAAGTAAAATCAGTATTTAACACTATTATGCAAAAAGGTTTTAGCTCAATGAAAGCAGCTGGTGTAATACTGAATGTAAAATTTATTTGAAGGTCTCATCCCAGTTTTACTTCTACAGCTAAAAGGACTAAATCCAGCAAAACAAACACACTTGAGTGAATTCTTTTTGTCACCGTTTTTCTAAATATCTGCATTTAAGAAGCAAATTCTAATCCTGAGTATTTCCTGCAGCTCCAATTGATTTAAAGACATTGTTGTGTGGATGCAGTTTATTCATTTCCTTTACTGATTGATCAAATTGCCAAAGTGTGGACTGGTAAAGACAATTTTTAATGCCGGGGAACTACAGATGATGTTTTGGGTTTTATCATAAAAGACATTTTATGTGTTCATTTAATTTTTTTGAATGTTTGCAGATTCATTTTTTCTGTCAAGTGGTTCAAGATCACACAGAAAAAAAATTACAGCCGCTAAACCTTCCTTGTAGATTAGATGTCTCAGTGTTTTATTTTCAAAACTGACTTCATGTTACAGTAAAGGTGCAGCAGTTAGTCCGGCAGATGTTCTTTCTTTGCCGCCGTCCTCACCCGGCCTTCCTCTCGGCTCTGTTCAGGGTCAGTGCGGCTCCTGCTGGGCCTTCAGCACCACCGGAGCCATGGAGGGTCAAAACTTCAGGAAGACCGGCAAGATGGTGTCCCTGAGCGAGCAGAACCTGGTCGACTGCTCGCGACCGGAAGGCAACGAGGGCTGCAACGGTGGCCTGATGGACCAGGCCTTCCAGTACATCAAGGACAACCAGGGTCTGGACTCTGAGGACTCCTACCCCTACCTGGGAACGGTACGTGTCCCACCTGCCTAGGAATGAAACGGTTTGATTGGGATTAGGAGTTTTTTTAAATTAATTTTTATCACCAATCAATCTGTCATCTTGTTTTCTTGACTAAATATCTGATTTTAAAATGTTCAAATGGAAATTGTTGATCAAAAGTATTCTAGACAACAAAGTCATGTAACATCCAAAATACTCAATATTTAAAGCAGTTTTATCATTTTCTTACCATTTAAGCCATAAATTGTGGCATCTCCAGGCAATGCTTTAATTTAAACAGCTGTAATGTATTAGATGAACACACTAGATGCTCCATAGAGTCTCTTTTCTAGAACAAGATTGTGGATTCTGAGCTGAACGTCCGGCTCACCACCTCCTCCTTCTTGTCTTGCAGGACGACCAGCCGTGTCACTATGACCCTCAGTACAACTCTGCCAACGACACCGGCTTCGTGGACATCCCCAGCGGTAAAGAGCGAGCTCTGATGAAGGCCGTGGCCTCCGTGGGACCTGTTTCAGTCGCCATCGACGCCGGACACGAGTCCTTCCAGTTTTACCAGTCAGGTCAGTGCTCTGGTTTTGTGACGATGCTTTTTCATTGAGGGGGTAACACATACCATGTGAGAAACTCAAAACATGACAACGGAGAAACAATCGGATGATATGAAACAAGCTCATTGGTGATGAACTTCCAGAAAATCACCACCTGAATCCGCAGCTTCCTTCTGAGTTTAATGGAAACTTTCAGTTCATTGTTTCGCTGTTACAACTTTTTGCTGTTTAGTTTCACTGCAGCAGAATCGTAAAGCTCCAAAGCTAAACCCACATTAATTAAAAATGTTTAACTTCTGCTACGTTAACAGTTTGTCCACACGACTCCGGAGTTTTAAGACCCCCAGATGGAGACTTTCGTGCTGACCTGTTTGAATTTGAAAACTCCAGACGTTCATATTTACTTTCTAAATTGGTCTCATCACCTCAGCTTTGACTACCAGTGATTCATTCAGCATAGAGAAGGAACTCCAGTCTGTGCCGACCTTGTTGTGTATGCTAGCAGCTTAAATCTTGCATTTTATCATGCGTGGCAAACAACGTATGTGTCCAGTTATGTAAGCTTAAAGCCACATTATTATGGACAGATTAATTCCGAATTTATGTACTTGTTAGAAAAATAAAACTTATTAGTCTGTATGTAGCCTAAAACTCTAACAAGTCAGATGTTTCTCCCAGGGGGGCGGTGGAGACCAAACCTAGAGATAAGAGCGGCTTGAATTTGTGTGAAAAGTGACTCCAAATGCTGTTTAATTTAAAAAGTTCACGCCTATCGTCTTTGAGGTGATGCTATGTGGTTGTGTAGCTTGTGGCTGACTTTGGGGTTTTTTTGTGCTGCCTTTTAGGAATCTACTACGAGAAGGAGTGCAGCAGCGAGGAGCTGGACCACGGTGTGCTGGTGGTGGGCTACGGCTTCGAGGGAGAAGATGTGGACGGCAAGAAATACTGGATCGTCAAGAACAGGTCAGTTACATCTTAAAGGCGCTTCATTTAACATTCACTGTAACTGGAGAACCAACGTGTCGGACCGAAACCAGCTGGCAAACCACAGAACCGAGCAGTAACAGTATCTGAATCTGATAAGAGATATGCCTGCCAAGATAGAGGTTACTGATCTTTCCCAGTAGTTATCTATGGAGAATTATTTTTGTTTAAAGCAAATCCACTCAACTCACTTCCTGCCTGTTTTGTCATCTTGCAGCTGGAGTGAAAAGTGGGGCGACAAAGGCTACATCTACATGGCCAAGGACAGGAAGAACCACTGTGGCATCGCAACGGCGGCCAGCTACCCTCTGGTCTGAAGTGCACAGCTTCACTTTGTAGCCCCGTTAGTTTTTATTGCAATAGTTTGGCTGGAGTGGAGAGGCGAGGCTTCAGTCAGCGCGACGCATTGGCAGGAGATTCTGCGATGCTTCAACAAGGAGGAACACTGATTTTTAGGGAAAATGTCGCCTTTTTGTTTTGGCTGGTTTTTACGCCACTTTGTTGTGTCTGGACAAATTTTACTTTAGCATTTTATTTTTTTGTAAATATGTGTATGCTACTCAGTAAGTGAGATGTCAACACTTGCTTTGGTCATTGTAAATGATTTTTTTTTGTACTTTTACTGTGATCAATTAAATTTGTGAAACACTAGTTTTTGGTATTTGGACTCTTGTGTTGTTATCGCGTGTGTCCTGCTTTATTTTCAGCTCTGTGTCCGCTGGGTTTTAACAGTAACTCAGTTTATTATAAATGAAAAATGGGCTGCAAGGTGGCGCAGTGGTTGGCATTGTTGCCTCGCAGCTAGAAGATCCCCAGTACGCGTCCCGGTGAGGACACCCGGGATCTTTCTGTGTGGAGTTTACATGTTTCCGGGTTCTCCGGCTTCCTCCCACACAGTCCAAAAACATGCTGAGGTTAATTGGTGATTCTAAATTGTCCGTAGGTGTGAATGTGAGTGTGCTTGGTTGTCTGTCTCTAAGTGTAGCCCTGTGATAGACTGGTGAGGATTAAGCGGTGTATAGATACAGATGGATAAATGAAAAATCCCCACATTCAGTCAGTCATGCATGCTTTAAATTCATATTCACAAATACTCCTTGTTGCCACCATAATAAAGTCAAAGCAAACCTCCACAAAAGTTTAAATTAAACTTAAAAGAACTGCATAATTACCTGGAAATGAAGCTAATAATGCAAGATTTTCTAGGATCCTTTAAGACCAAAGCATTTGCAAAGTTTGCTTAATGTACACTAGTTAAACTTACTGTATGGAAATCAATTTTCAAACTAAATTAACTTTATGCTCATCAACAAGCCTCAGTTATAGGCTCTTGCTAATCGTACTTGCTGGTTTGATATGTGGAGCAGAGTCTCATGACAGCTGAGCTCTCTGAAGTCTGGTACTGAGATCTGACAGGATTATTGGTATTTAAACAATGGTGCTGATTCATACGGACACAGTCGCCTCTTTACTGTAGAGAAACAACACACGGCCCAGTAAATGTGCATGTAACACCCTGAAGGGGAATTCAGAGGCTTGTTGGTGTTCTCAAGCTGAAGTCCTAAAGCTACGAGGTGTTGACTAATAATCAGGTTCATAATAACTACCATCAATTATTAATGTGAGAAATGTATGATACATGTACAAAATCTAAAAAAAAATCATTATACGATGTGCATTTTTGCTTAATATAAGTCAGAGTACTGATTGATCTTGTTTGATTAATTAATACACGTGTTTTAATCGAACGTCAAGTCTGGATTTTAAAGATTCTGAGGATTTTCTGGTTATTTTTTCATGGGAAGAACTATTGTTTTTAGGGTAATGTTGCCTTTTATGGTTGATTTGATGCCTGAAAAGACTGAAGCTTAGAGTTTCTGTAAAAATATCTGCATATTGTTTGGTACATTAACGCATTTAAATATAAGATCATCTAAATATTAGTGTGTCATGTGTTTACAATTATAAGAAACAAACACTTAAAACTGTTCATTCAGATGCTTTTCACAAATTTAGTCTTCAAATTGACTTTTAAACATACACTGTTAAATCTTTGGGGATGTAGTTTAGTCTGTAAATACGTGGTCAGTGGCACAGTTTTGAAGTAATAAATGTGTAATTGAAGTGCAGACTTTTGGCTTTAATTTAAGGTGTTTAACTAAAATATTACATTAACTGTTTAGGAATCGGAGCCGTTTGTTCCACACAGTGCCTCCACTTCTACAAACAAGTTTACTGATTAGCAGATCCGTTACCACGTGTGGCCTGTTTGCTCCTTATTTCATGACATATTAAGAAGACGAAAGGTCTGGAGATGATCTCAAATGTTGAATTTGCCTCATTATGCATCCCAAAGACGACAGAAAGTAGGTGTTAGAGGAAGAGAACAGAAACTTTAAGAAAATACCAAACCAGTGCTACGGATTGATATCAAAGGCTGTGGGGTTTTTTTTTTTCTTTCACAGCTCACCTGCTCATCAGATAGATCTGCTGTACCTGTGGAGTAGAGCTCAGATGTTGGAAATCAGGCTGGCAGTTAGACTATATAAAGGTTTGCAACTCTCTTCTCAGTGGGGAGTGTGTTTCTGGAGGCAGCACCATCAGCTGGCCTCTGTGGGAAATACTGAGTTTGAGTGTCTGAGAATAAGAATTAAGTTGTTTCTTTCTTTTTCAAAACATCTCATTGAAAATAGCGACTCCTACCTAAGTTGTGTTGTGGGACATTTAGTTATTTTATCCTTCTGATAGATTCAGAGGGCAGTAGTTAGGAGAAATCCCTTCACTGCCTTTTAGAAAAACAAAGTCCTGTCCATCCAGTTTTGTTAGTTTCCCCATTTATCACTTTAGCAATCTTGTGGGTTTTTGTTTTGGTTTTTTTTTGTAGGCAATTGAGACACTCTTTAAATGAAGGACTCCACTGGTTCGCCATGGAAGACAGATAAGAGGGATTAATTCTGCATATAGTGAAGAAAAACACCTTCACAACATTGAGCCAAGTCAAGAAGACTCTCAAGGAGTTTGGTGTCTCATTGTAAAAGTCTAAAAATCAAGAGATGCCGTCATGAAAACATGCAAATGGTTTAAGTCAAGATGCAAACTACTGGTGACACTCGGGAACACAAAGGTCAGATTAGACTAGAAAACACATCCAGGACTAATGAAACCAAGATAAACTGGTTCACTGATGTTCATTGATGATGTGACGACTGGTAGGGATGAATTCTGAAGTGTATAAATCTGTACTTTCTGCTCAGATCCAGTCAAATGCTGCGACACCGATAGCGTGGCACTTTGCAGTACAAACACATAACGAGCCAGAACGTACCGTGAAGGCAACCAGAAAGCTTCTTAAGAAAAAGAATGTCCTCAAATGTCCACGTCAGTCACCTGATTTCAACCCAACTGAGCTGCTTTTCACTGCCTGAAGACAAAACTGAGGGCAGAAAAACCCACAAACAAGAAGCACTGTGGTCCATGTGTAAGTAGTTATGGATGTACTTTTGTACAGGTTACATAAAAGTGTATTATGTATTTACAGCAGAACACTTTGTGTGTCACTGGAGTGGCAATAGCTAAACGTGTGTGTTTATGTGACATGTTTACTTCACCTCTGAGTTCAGTTCGGGCTGATACGCAGAACAGAACAGCTGGAGGAATGTGTTGCTGTGTTGTTGTTGTTGTGCAACCTAAAAAAAGGCCGCAGCAGCCGGAAGGACGACTGACGGGAAGAAAGGGATTAAAGGGTCACTCCACTCAAACCACACAATCATGAACAGTAAGTTTCATTATTAGATGCTGCAGATATGGAGGATTTCCAGAAACAACAGACTGATGAAAGACCCTTAAATATTTAGCTACAACTTGAGTCTTTCACAAAACTCCTGAAAGAGTCTCTGCACATTTCTAACACCTTGAATCAAACTGTGTCCATTAATGGTATAAATATTTGATTTAAAACTATAGTCACTTAATCTGCATGCAGAACAATTTACCTATAGCAGCAAAATAACATATTTAAATCATCACATGGCGTTCTGAAGTTAATCAGAGCATTTGAAAAGTAAAGTGCATCAGTTGACTTAATGTCTTTTACCGAGGAGGTGTAGCTTTTTAAGATGTTGCTCAAAATATGGAACCCGGCTGTTCCCCGAATCAATAAAAACTCAAAAATACAAGATAAGTGAATAAAAAAAACTGTATTCTTTCTCTTCCTGGTGTCAGATTGATGTTTATATGCAACAAAACTCAGCAGATTTATCAACATCTCGCAGCTTTTCCAGAGAATTTGTCCAAATCATGTTGCTGTACTTTCTAACAACTACACAAGATTAAAATCCTTTGTTTGAGACGATATTTAAGTATGTTAAAGTTGAAAAGATTTAACATAACAAGCTCGTGTAACTCATGATGTAAACGTCCCCAAAACAACAGCTCCTTGTGATCACAGCAGCTTTGTCACGATTATGAAAACAGCACACTGTATGAATGGTCTTAACGTCCTCGGAGCTGCGGTGGCTTCAGGGGAACTTCTTGACGAAGGACAGGTACTCGTTGACGTCGTCGGGGGATCCGACCACGAAGGGGACCCGCTGGTGGAGCGCCTCTGGCTGGACGTCCAGGATCCTCTGGGTGCCGGTGGTGGCGAGGCCGCCTGCCTGCTCGATGAGGAAGGCGATGGGGTTGCACTCATACAGCAGCCGCAGCTTCAGGGAAAGATTTTGAAACGTTTCAGTGACGGGATTCGTCTTTGCATAAATAAGCAGCACAGATGGGATCAGTGTTTATGTCAAAGGTCACACAGTTCCTCATGAGCTGTTTAATTCATTCATTCTTTAAGCTTGTTTGTTGCAAGCTATTTAAATGGAAGGTTTTGCTGTTTTATTTCTTAGTCAAATGTGATATTAAATTTTAAAAAAGCAGATTAAAGTCATGCTTGTGGTTAATTGTATGTAAATGCTGGTAAGTTGCAGAACCTTAGAGCTCTGTGTGTTCTTTCTCCAGATGATCTTTATTCAGATGTATTATCTTCTGAGTCTGTTTTCTTCTCTTCTATCTACATCCAGGACTATATTTTTTTAGATATTTACAATCTGTGTTTGTGTCATCTCAAGTATCTTTACAGTAAATCTGGCGTGTTGCCTTTCTGCACGAACAACACGTGTCGCATGTTGAGGTTTTCATTTCATTTTTTTGTTCGTTTTATCTTTATCCGAATCACATTTCTAAGCCCAGAAGGTGTTTGTACAGATTCTAAAGCTGCGTGAGCCAAACTGGTGATATTGAACTACATATCACAGCCAGTTCAGGATTCACAGGTTGGCTTCTTCTGACTTTATAATTTTATCCTATCTGCCTGCTCCAAATTTGAAGTTTAAATCGTTTTCACAGACTTGCTTTTATGTTGTCTGTTTACGGCTTATTAGGGTTTTAAATGCTTTTATTATTTCCTTTGCATTCACCATTTTCCCATGAAGCCATTTTAAATGTATCATCTTTTATCTTCTGGTTCAAACTTAACTTTAATTTCACGTTACTGCCCGGCCTCCTCTTGTTAGTTCAAAAAGCCCATGGAAATAAAGTTCATTTTAATATTAAGACAAAAGCAAAGCGGACTTGACTATCAGTTGTGAAACGTTGTGTTTCAGTTTTAAAACTCCTGCTGTTGGCGGTGCTTCTGCTTTACGAGGTCATCATATCTATAGGTGGGGGAAACGTTTATAGACTTTGGCAGTGATGTTAATCATTCAGAGACCTGGTTGTGGAAGAGTTTGTGCTGCTTTTCTCGACAGTTTACAAGGTTTCATTTCCTGTTTACCGGGTTAAATTCAGATTAAAATGTGACACATTTTGGTCTCCAGGTTACACTGAGGTGCTATTTCTTAGCATGTAGCAGGTCCTGACTATGTGCTGGTATGCAGTTAAAACGAGTGTCTCTACAGGTGCTGCCCAAAGGGAACCAGTTTATCTCATTTTATGATGAACCTTTTGACAGCTGCCCATGCTGTCCTACTTCTTTTTTATGCCACTGAGTTCAAAATGTGTTATCGCCTTGTCAGTATGTCACACAAAGTTAAAGGTCACTCGTTAGGATCTGGGTCATCTTGAAAGAATTGTTCTCAGTGCTTCTGGAAACAGCTGATCACTTCACAGATTTGAATACATCAGCAATAGAATATTGTAAATAATTACAGTATGTTTGGGGTAAGTGGGTCACAGAGTCAAGCTGCCTGGAAAGAAACTGGAAAGAGGTTGAGGATTAACTTTAGAACCAGCCTCTGAGCTTTATTTATCACAAGGCAACAAAAACACCAACTCGAATTACACTACTGCGAGATCCACAAAGGTATGAGGGTTATGGGGAGCAGTAATTCTTTCTCAGTCAGAGGGGAACACGTGAAGTTGGATCTACCCTGCAGCTGAACTGGTGGGACCCTGAATCCACACACGCTGACTCCCTGGTACACGATGGCAGTTATTGTGGTTTGACTGTACAGAGCCAAGTGTTTTTGACTTGAAAATAAAAGACTGCCTTGCACTTTCATTCTTTGTGTGAATGTGTGTTCTGCACATCATAAAGTTTGCTTTAGGAAAACAGCTCATGTAGATGGTTTTAATTGGGTGAATCTGACATTAGAACATCATATTTTACGCTTTTCAGATTCATTTTTGGACCTTGTGAGCAGCTGCCCTGGATTAACCGAGTGGAGACTAGAGGCTTGTCTGTGCACAGCTGCCCAGCTAGAGTCTACTGTAGCACAAATGTGAGGCCTTTACAAGCAGATGTGCAGTAAGTGAAGAGCTTTGGGTACAATTTTATGTATATTTTGCTTTAAAGAGACAAACTGAATTCGGGTAAAGGCTATGCAGAGATTAGCAGAAAACTTCGCACAACATGGAGGTGAAAGCAGGGCTCGGTTTATATATAAAATATTTAAATAATAGTGATTGTAATTTTAATCATGCTGTAAACTGTGTAGCTCTAATGGTGGTCATGATTTTAGACTTTGAGGTGAAAGTCCAGCCATGATGTCACTGTACAATCTGTAGCCATCTGTAGAAATATTGGATTTAAATCTTTATTTCTTTTTCCCAAAGAAATGCTTCATCATTCTAGGCAGAAAGTGGATTAAGATATGACCAGCAGCTAGAGCTGCATATTTTTAGGTTTGCATGTGACACACAATGTCACTGAATCACAGTTTAACATGTGGAGATAAGAGGCTTTTTATCGTCTATATTTTACATTAAAAAAGAAGATTATTGGTTGTTTTTAAGCAGTACATGATCCTGTGAGTGTGTGAAGCCGACACAAAACACCGGCACTCCCTTGGTGAGTGCCTACCTTTCCTTTGGGGCTCTTCTCATTGGCCGGATACATGAAGATGCCTCCGTAGGCGATGGTGCGATGAACGTCTGAGACCATTGACCCAACGTATCGAGCTCCATACGGGGAGCTGCCGTCCTGCAGGAGAACACGGGTCAGATGTTGGTGTTGTTGAAGAGTTCAGCTTGGTGTTTGACTTGTTCACAACCCATTCTTACTGATTACTGATTTCATTTACCCAAAGGACACAGGTTTTATGTTTATAAGTTGTTGAAAATGATCAAAGGCTAACAAAAGATAGCATTGAATGAAGTCTTGTTTACTTCACCATTAATCACATATTCACCACTTTAAACTCCACTTTTCATAATTATAGAGTATATTTTTATCAAGGTAAAGTTCTCACATCCCTTGTTTTTGGTAAATAAAAGAAGAATTCGTAGAAACTCACGTTTATTTTACTCAAAGGATTGTGTCAAAAAAAAGGTAATGTTTTGGTATTTTGGTAGAAACTGAGATATTTTAATGGATTACATCTTTGCAGTGTTTCACATTCTCAAACCACTAATGCCGTTTATTCAACTCTCAGCTGTTCAGTACTTCAAAAAAACACTTTGGTTGGAAAACATCAAACTGCACAGAGTGTTTTTCCCCCCAAATTAAAAGCTGATTAGTGATGATGAAAGGACTGTCTGAATATTTATTAGCTGAACTGGCTGTCTTATAATTCAGAGATACAAAAGGTTCTGTTCTCCGGCTCTCAGCAGAAACGCACACACAATGCATTCAGTCACTTCTAAAAACGGATGTTACGTAAAACTGTCTTGTGCTTTTGCAACTTTTAACAAAACCCATGCAAATCTTATAAAGTTGTTTAAATCTTAAAACTGAGTCACTGAGTTTGGTCAAAATAAAAAAGAAAAAAGATTTCTTTCTGCCTGACAAATGAGCTGTACCAGAGATTTCTTGATTATAATGATAAACATTTTTTTAGAAAACCTGTTATTCCTATGTGCTCTTCTTCCACCACTGTGGGACCCTGCATACACTGACATGAAAATATGCAAAGGCTTTGATTTATTCATCAGTTCATTATTTCCACTCACTCATTTCCTAACCACAGTGTTGCAACATTACTTGTGAATTAGCAAAACACAAATGTTTGCTTTATAAATGCAGGATTTTATACTTATTAATGTTTGAAAACCATCTGCATTGCTTGCTGCTTTTAAGAGACAACATACAATTACATTTTGAAAGAAAGCTGGTTTGCTCACAAATACTTGAACACAAATTGTTATTAATTTTAATGGAGAAGGGTAACAAAGCTCATTTAAAATTTCACTGAAATTAAGCAAACAAAGTTGTAAAAATTTTGATGTTCTTTGGATTCTTCTATTTAAAAAAAATAAATCAAACATGTAGTTGCTCGGCGCAGTTGCACTGTTGCCTCGCAGCAAGAAGGTCGCTGGTTCGCGTCCCGGTGGGGGCACCGGAATCTTTCTGTGTGGAGTCTCCATGTTCTCCCCGTGCAGTGTGGGTTCTCTCCGGGTTCTCCGGCTTCCTCCCACACAGTCCAAAAACATGTTGAGGTTAATTGGTGATTCTAAATTGTCCGTAGGTGTGAATGTGAGTGTGCTTGGTTGTCTGTCTCTAAGTGTAACCCTGTGATAGACTGGTGACCTGTCCAGGGTGTCCCCTGCCTTTGCCCTAAGTCGGCTGGGATAGACTCCAGCCCCCCATGACCCTAATGAGGATTAAGCGGTGTATAGATGATGGATGTAGTTGCTCATTTATGCATGCACAGGCTTTTTTTTGTCAATGAGAACAAACTGTACCATTTAGTAATCACAGTATTGTGACATGATTTGGCAACTGGTTTCTGATATTCATGCCTTTTAATACAAATGTTTGCTTCATAAATGTAAGATTTCATATTTTTAATATTGAAAAACCTTCTACATTTCTTTTTGCTTTTGAGACACAACACGCAAAATTGCATTTCAGTATGAAAGCGAGCTTGTTTGCTCTCAAATAATTCAGCAAATTGTGGTTCTGAGGGGTTGAAGCAGCCAGTTTTAACACAAATTATAATTACGTATGGCTATAAATAAGTTTTAATCGTGCAAGGACATTTGAAAGCAGCAGCTGCTTCTGTGCTGTGACCTGCTGATGAGGTAAAACTCAACAGCAAACAACAAGCAGGTCAAAGTCTGCAGCTGCTGGGACATACGCTAACCTGAGGAAGGCTGTAAACAAGCTGCTTCACATCAGAGTCTCAACTTTCACAGAGTAAAAACTCCACTTTTGATAGTTTCACTTGCGGATAACACAAGTTTCATTATTTACCTACTCTTTAAAATGTATTTTCACCATGTTTCATTCAGTGATTCCACATTTCACTGTTCAACAGACCAACCTCGTGAGATAAATCCACCTGCAGCATGCGGTGGAGTTACCCTGAAGTGAGCTGCGTGTTCAGACCGGCCCAACGTGATGCAGAGTCATGTGCCCGCTGAGTCACATCCCATCATCATAAGGGAGGGGCGTGAAACAGTGTGCTGTGCTCATAGTGTTTCCCAAAACTGACCCTCCCAAATTCAACACACACTCAGAAAAAGAAAAAAAAAAAAAAGTCCAGCTGGTCTTACGGGAGACTACGTCCTAAAATAAAGCAAGAGAAATGAAAAAGAAAGCACAGAAGTGGTATCTCAAGAGACTGTGGGAAAGTTTCTGAGGGTGAACTGTATATGAAAATGACCTTAAGCTGTAAAAGCTGATAAGTGCTGACAGGTCAGCTGCTGGAGTGATGATACGGAGGCACTGATCAGGTCGTGCTCACCTGACTTTGTAAAAGTTTGTTTTTTCAAGGTGAATATTTCAGCAGCTAGCAACTTGCTTCTCGTTCATACCAGAACACATTTGACTTTCTACTGCAGCTCTGTAATAAAGAATGAAGGTTTATCTTCAGGAAAAGTTCACTTTTATTTCTATTTTTCATGACTCTGATGCTTGATCACCATCCAGCTTCTCGTAACCTGCAGCGTTTCGACCAGCAGGTTGGAAGTGACTCACTTAACAAAACACTTCACATTTGCACTCAGTTTAAACTTCCCCGTGGGTCTTTTTTACAAACATTTGCATTCTAGCTCAACCTTGTGATACAAGTTTTTGCTGTTTCACAACTTGCAACACAAGCGTCAGTGAGCAACTCTGTGGTTTCTGATGCATTGTGCTGCGTCATGACGATGGCGTGAACTGTAACATGAACTGTAACGCAATGTCCAGCTTTTTATTTTTACACCTAAAACACAAGTTGTACAAAATTTCCTTTTACAAGTGTGTATATATAGGAGTGCAACTAATGATTACATTGTTGGACGGTTATTTTTGTTGGATCTAAGAAAATGTCAGAAAATGGTGAAAAATGTTGTTTCCCAAATTCCAAGACAACAAATGTTTTGTTTTGTCCACAACCCAGAGATGTTCAGTTTCCTGCAGCTGATCTGAACAGTTTCTATGGATGTTCACTTTTCCCCCCCATTTTTTGGACTCAGTGCTCCAATCAAAGACATAAACTCTACAGAGCTGTGTCTGGACCTCAAACTATAGGTTGAAGCACTGACTCAACCACAAAGGAGTGGATGATTTTGGTGAGTAGCACTGAGTCAAAGGTCCCATGGTAGTCTAGCCATGAGTTCTCTGCATAGACTGATTTAAATCTTGTTTTTCCACCAAAACAAATACTTTAGTATTCAGTGCAGAAAGTACACTTCTGTCAGCACACAGAAATTATAGTTTAAGATGCAGCCAGCTTGCCTAGACTCCCTGAAGACTGTCTGGAACCAAGATCTCAGGATGTGCATGTCAAATACTGATCTCCTGAATATAAAGTAGGGCGAACCCATCTCAGTCACTGATTCCTCCTAACTCCCAGTTAATCCAAAAAATTAGCGACGAGGCGGCGCTAAAATGGGTCATGTAAATATCTCTGGGCATCTGACTGTCCTATGATAGTAGCAACCTGCCATTTAGACTGAACACATCCTTAAATATGCCCAACTTTAACCCTTAACACAACTGAAATAAGCGAGTTGTATAAAAATTCACCCCCTGTACAGTCGTTATGAACAAGGAAATTAGCTGTACGGACCAGAACTGTTTTTGTACCAGGCTGTAAAAATGTTTATTTCTGCTGTAAAGTTGAACATTTTAACATGGAGGTCTTTGGGGAGGTCTGCAGAGTCAGCCTCAAGTGGCCATTTCAGGAACTGCAGTTTTTGGCACTTCATCAATGGACTCTGCTAATAATTTCAAACCCACGAGGCAAATTCCAAAGCACAGCTTTTTTTTTTGGTATATGGGCAAAAAGGCTGATTATATGTGACTGAGGTCAATCCACTTGTAGAACATTCAAGGATTTCCGTACCAGCGTTTCAGCAAACCCATCACCGATGAAAAGGATGCTGATGACCCAACAAACAGCAGCGTGATGTTTGTGACTGTGCAGGAGAAGTGCTGACTGTGCACATGCGTGTGGACATCAGAGTTTCCAGATGAGCAGCTGCAGTTTCCTGAGGAACAGGACGTTTCCTGCAGTAAATGTGTCGCCATCCTGCAGCTCAGCTGATCGACCCTCGGTTCTGTCTGACCGAACTGTCACGCTCGGCTGACTGGCAGTCACATGTTCTGTTCAGGTCATAGCCACGGTGCTACCTGGCTGCACGAAGCCTCACTTTAACCTCTGAAATGCAAGATTTTGACCTTAAACCTTATTGCAGCAGTTAAGCTTTACGTTTAAACTGTGTCTGAAATTGCTTCTTGTTAGCTACTGCACTTCAGCATGGTTATGTCTCATTTAAAAGTTTAAAACAACTGTCAAATACTAGTAATCAGCCATTTATCTCGCAGTGACTCTGGCTGTTCGGGCTGCAGTAAACTACACGATCAAGCAACTAGATTTTAACTTCACTAGTGTTTGCTGTTGCACTGAAAATTACTTTAACAAAGAGACAAAAACAGATTTAAAGTAAGACATCTATAACTTAGTTTTTAACTTTGTCTGTGGTCAAGAAATATTTAAAGAGCTCAGCTGTTTTTGTCTCATCCTACCAGAGCAAACGTTGCATCGGGACTCACATGATGAGTGTGAGAGGCCTGATGTTTGAAATCCTGCCTCAGGAAGTTCAGCAGTGAGCCAGCAAAACAGACGCTCCGTGGGTCACTAAGGCTTGTTTCTATTGTTCAGCTCCAGTTAAAGGTGTCACATTTAAAACCACAAACTGACTAAAGTCACACCTCTGACTCCGATTAAGTTGGACGCCTGGCATCTATGTGTCAGATGTAGGGCTGCAATTTACAATTATTTGCATTGTTGATCATTTTCTCCATTATTCAATTCGGGTTTTTTTGTCAGAAATGGGTGAAAGATGTCAGTCAGTGGTTTCCAAAGCCCAAAATGACGTCCTTAAATGTTTTATCGTTCACAACGCAAAGAGATTCAGTTTACTGTCAAATGTCAGGTGTTCTCTGTGAGTTGTGTGATTCGGTGACATGCTCTCACCTCGGGGTACTTCTTGTGCTTGAGGTATTCGTTGATGGAGGGGTGGAAGTATTTTGCGTAGCCCTCGTTCAGACTGTAGATTTTCCCTTTCTGCTTGATCTTCACGTTTCTTTCGATCAGGATGAACTCACCAATGGCCTGATGAGGAAGAATAAAAGAAGATATACACAAAAATGTGCCACTTTAAATACAAATCCAGGTAACAGTGGAGGAATTCAATGAACAAAGGTGGGAAATTGCACAAAACCTGCTTAAGGCAACATTTATACACCAAATCATGAAAATGATGTATTAAGAGGATTCCAGTGTAAGAGAAAACACACTTATATAAAGAGAGAACAGCACAGTACATGCTCTGTCTTATAAATACATTAGAACAACATTAGTCTGTTTAGGCTTGAACGTCTCTTATGGTTTGTGAACTGACTGCTTGGAAACAGCAAAAGACTGTTTTTTCTTATATCTCTGGATGCACAACAACAACAAGCTTGCTGACAAAAATATATTGAACATTTCCCCCCTTATAATAACTACAGATAAGGTAAATTCCCAATAAATATGACATATTTACCTTGTATAAATTACTATTAGTGGGTAAAACTAAATCTGGAACAGCCAGAATATGACACAGGAAGTCATGTGAGTGTGAAAGATTAACGCCTGACTGTAAAGAATGATGAAATAATGATAAGAGGGGCGAATGATAAGGGCAAAACCACCGATACATATTTAAAAGCAGGTTAAATCTTTATTCTATTGTAAAATTTAGGATAATTTTTGCCTTAGGCCTCTACAACACATAATATATTTTACACTTATGTATATATATATATATAACTATAACACCATATTTACACAACAGATAAGGCTGCAGACACTTCCTGCCACATATAAGAGGATTTATGTGTGTTTATAGTCCTCTGTATCTTTGATTACACTGTGGCAATGTGCTGCATATAGAAATCATTAACAGGATATTGTCTGTTTTTGCAAATAAAGTCTGTTACGGGGCAATAAAACCATATAAAAGTAAAAATACGGCTGCAAGATGTGCAAAAAGATTATAATATTATGGAAATACCACCACAGTGCGTCACCTCTGGCATTAATAGAGAGCAGGTTAAGTGAACTGAGTGACTCACAGGGTCGAGCATGAAGAAGTTGAGGCCCGCACCGGTGCTGAGGGCCACAAGGGTGGCGCTGCCGTAGAGGGCGTAGCCGGCACACACGATGTTATTACCCGGCTGCAGGGCGTCCTTCTCTGTGGGCTCATCCTCTGATATCTGAATGTCACGAGGTTGGGAATAAAGCAGCAAATGCAAGACAATAAAAATCAGAGGGCAGAGGGATCCGGCAAAGTAATACGTCTCCAGACACAGCAAACCTACAAGCGCCCACTTAAAGAAGCATGATATCAGTCCAGGAGATATGTGAAAATGAGGTTTACTTTTTCATAAAAGCATTAAAAAAAATTTAACATTTTACTGTTTCTCAATAACTAAATCATACATTTTGTATCACACCTACGAACATGACAACACAGAAAAGCTCTCCACTGAGGCCTTATACAACATCATAAACTGTTCAGATGAAGAGTTAATGATGAAATCAGAGATGTGAGGAGAAAATTGTACAATCTGAGAACCTCAACTAGAGTTCATAAGGTCATTCTTTTCCTCTCTTTACAGTCACTGTATTGTCAGAGTCAATGAACAGAAGCATTAAGCTTTTAAAAAGCTACACAACATGCAAGCAACAGACATGACATTATCAAGTCTAGTTTAGGTTCTCAGAAGGACAATCCAGTCATATGAGCTGAGGAAAGCCAAAGAATTCTGTTCATTTACTCTGTTTATGTTTGCATTTGAATCATAAGAATTATGGTGTGAACAGCTGTGGAGGCCTAAAAGTTGGCATCAAAATGTTTAACAGGTGAAAAATCTAAATAAAGCAGAGGGGGTTTCTGCACCTTGGAGACAGCGTGTAGACGGCTGCAGCTTTGTGTTGTGGTTTGTTTAAAACAGGCTGTGGTTCTGAACAGGATTACATTCCTCTCTAACTGCAGTTCAACCAGCTGAAGCCTGGATTATCTGGACAGCAGCGCCCTCTTGTGTCTGTAGGGCGTTACTGCACCTCCATCCTGTCACAAACGTTCACACCTCTGATAAAATTAGAAGAATGTAGCTACGCAACAGTGTTTGCTATTATTTAGACAAATAACTGCATTTGTCTCCTGCTTCTTCTTTTTTTTTTTTCTTGAACAAATATATTATTTTATCTGCATGTTTGTGAATGTAAAAATGAATAAAATATAATTAATCCTTTTAATAAAACACATGAAATCAGGAGTGAAAATTGACAATGAGCTGCCAACAAATAATCAATTAACAACATTTTAAAAGCACAGCACTAAATCCAAACAGATAGCTGCTACGTGAAGTGAAAACAGTTTTTCTGCAGGATTTTGTTTGCTTAATGCGTCACTGTTTGTTTACTACGTCTTGAGTGAGCTTCTTGACCGTTGGACCCCTGTTGTATACTTTAAAAAAAATTTTGATTAAATAAGGAATCCTCTTTACTTTTTGATTCAGCAGCAGCAATAATGAACATATTGGGATATCAGGTTATTCCTTTTGCCAACACTTTGCTTTGTGTGTTTCATGACTCACCCGTTTGTAGATGGCGAATATGGTGCCGATAGAAGCCAAGCAGTCGATGTTACTGGAGCCATCCAGAGGGTCGAAACAGACCACATACTTCCCCTGTGGTCAAATAAAATCACACCAAGAAGCTTTTAAAAATTAGAAAATTATGTATTTTTATATTTAAAAAATTCCGTACAATGTCGTCATGTTTGTTATTCTTTGTGTGTATTTTCTTAAATTGAATGTTAGTGACCCAGTAAACAGCATCCCAGTTGTTAGTTGTGACCTGATATTAGCTCACCTGGTACCTTTGGCGGCAAATTGTGAATAATTAACAGGTTGTTCAATACGAGGGCAGCCTGTGATTTCATTCAATACGCAATATTAGTTCAGTAGACACAGTAGGAGGACTGTAGTCAGGTGTTTGGGAGTGTTTTTAGGGGGTGTTTTGCTCTGTAATAATGCCCAGTGTTCTCAAAAATCAAAAGAAGTGGAGCATCTTAAATATTGTTATTGTATAAATGGTAGTAAAGACGCGACCCGACTCCGGATAAGCGGGAGAAGATGGATGGATGGATGGATGGATGGATGGATGGATGGTAGTAAAGACAGGAGCAAACTACACATTAGAACTACCAGTCTGCCTTACATGCACATACATACAGTAAGGCAGGGGTGTCCAATCCTGGTCCTCGAGAGCCACAGTCCTGCATGTTTTAGATGTTTCCTTCTTCCAACACACCTGATTCAAATGATCAGGATCATTATCAGGCTTCTGCAGAGCTTGATGATGAGCTGATCATTGGAATCAGGTGTGTTGGAAGAAGGAAACATCTAAAACATGCAGGATTAAGGCCCTCGAGGACCAGGACTGGACACCCCTGCAGTCAGGTCTATTAGAAAGTAAGCAGCTGCTGTTGTGATAAACAGGGATGCACTGTGTTAGATTATTTCAAAGTGAGATATGCTTATATTTTCTAACTAATTTTACCAGTACATGCATGTTTGTTCTCCATCTTAAATGCAGATGACATGAAGTTATTCCTGTAATGGAATCAACATATTATATCTACTCCTGTAGTGATGGCCTTCTGACTATGTAGACATACAACTAAATATTTTTTTAACTGTAAACTTTTAGCCAGACTGGATAAATGTGCCTGTTAATGTTCATTCTGGGCCGATGCTGCCTGATACCATTGTGCATCCCACTCGTTAAAGAACAAACAACCACACCTTATGCTACAGTAGTTGGCCAACAGTTGCAGTAGCGTGATGAATTGTTAAATTTAAGTACTGCGCATTGATGTATAAGGAATAGTTTTGGATCAGGGTGTCTGGTTCACTGTGTGTATAATGTAGATATTCTACTAATAATTGTCCCAGAAATCTTCTGATGTGAATCCATCTGTGGATTCTTTGAGCTGCATCTTGTAAAGTCACACTTTGCAGGAAAACTTTGCAAGTGGAAGTAATGAGACTCTTTAGCCAGAGATCATTGAAAGGACATTTTCAGGAGATTAAATTAAAAGGGACACATTTCCCTGCCAGCATCAAACTTTCGTGCACTAAATTCTTGACTGTTTTAACTTGAAGCTTGAAAATAATTAGGATCCACCACCATAGCAGCTACATAGAGTAATTCTGGCATCCCTCAAAGAGGCTTAGCCAGCACCACAGAATATGAACAGGATGATAAGAGCAGTTCAATTTTTAAACCAGTGTTGTTATTTGTGGTTTAATTTACTCAAGCATAAGAACCGTTTTTGTCAGAAATAATAGGAAAATGCATCAGTAACATCAAATACGACAACACAGGATCCTCTCCTGCTGTTATTGTACTCTACGCTAACCAGTCATGCCTACTGTTGTGCAAAGCCAACCACCATAGACCCGCTCTGAGGTAAAAACCCTACAATGTTGTTTCCATTCCCAGTAAAACACCAGCGTGCACCAGTTTACCCTCTTGTCCTTTGGGGTGATGATGAGCTCCTTGTTCTCCTCAGACACCAAGCAGCAGGTGCCGTAGGAGGCCCGCAGCATGTTGATGACCAGGTCGTTGGACAGCACGTCCAGCTTCTTCACGTCATCCCCCGTCACGTTCACAGAGCCGGCCAGGCCCTGCCTGCACGGACCAACCAGCAGCTGAGCTTCAGCCACACATTTAAAACTTTCCAGCAAAAGAAATTCAGCAACTCATAAATGCAAGATAAACAGACACCTTCCATCAGGGGACACAAACAACAAGAAAGTGGATTATAACTACCTTTGTCCCTCAGAAACGTCCACTTTAATTAAAATGCTCACTGCAGCAGACCTCACTTGTGAATGCCAATTATCTTCATTTTGTGTCAGCTGATGATTCGTGCTCGGTTACATAACTGAAACAGAATAATGATGCATTCTTCTGGAGCTGGCACTGCTTCATTTTTCAGTGTTGCTGCATGAGGAAGTTGCAGGAGGCTCATTTTTACTGGAACTCAGCTCAGTAGTGCTCTAATATTTAAAACCCCGGTGCCTCATGAGCTGCATCCACAGCCCAGAGAAAACGGCAACTGCTGCCCTGCAGTAAAGCCGACAACCCTCCAAAGTCAATAGCTTAAACAAAGAACTGGTTATTGTGCTACTTTTCTACAATCACGAAAAGCTGCACCATCTTTTGTTACTCCAAGATTAGAGTGTTGAAATGAGCCTCAATCGTACAAAGCTGCGTACACTGGAGCAGCACGACCTCTACTGGGCCCATTGTTTAGTGTTGAAATTGGAACTGATCCATCTGTGACAACTTGAACAGGAACACAAACATACTCATTGCTCCTAAATGTGCTTTGGGGTGAATAAAATGTCAAATATCCCCATTGACCTCCACTACCAGCTCTTCTGCAGCTGCCCTTGACCTTTCCATGGAGGGATGCAAACAGGACAAGTCTTACAAAGCTCGACAGATGAGTTTAATAAATCAGAATCAGGTATGGAATTTGCACAGTAGTCTTTGTTTTGCTATTTTCAGTCAGTTATGTAAAGCTCCATACACATCAATGCTCCACAGCCAGCTGGTTTCAATACCTCCGTACTTACAGGTGGGCCAGACCTGCCTTTCTCACAGCAGAGGAAATGGCTTTGATGGCGGTGAGCATGGCGTTGATGAGCTGCGTCAGCTCACCGGTCGCCCCCTTTGCCTGGCGCCCGGTCTCCATGACAAACCGGGTCAGGGTCCACACGTCCGTGTCGAAGGCCGACTGGTCCGACATGCCGGCTCCCGGTTCCTGCGGCGTACCTGTTGGGAAGCAGACTGCGTGTTGGCCCGGCGGAGGACGGGCAAGCAAGTGAGCGACCTCATTACCAGCCACGTCCTTTTCATTCCCGGAGAGGCGAAGGCAAGCCAAGGGGATCTATTTGTGAGTGCAGCCGAGTGGAGGAGCGAGGGTGGGTGTATTTGGAGATGGACGGGTGTCGGGTGTCAGCTGTGGAGACTGGAGCAGTTAAATCCTACGCAGCTCTTCAATTCATCTGGTCACAAAGTTTGCAAGATGTTTGACCACAGAAACTCAAGACTTGAGCAACATTAGAGCTGTAAGGAAAGTTTCTCAGTGTTTAACCACATTTGTTTGCACATGAACTTAAGAACGGTTCTGTGGCAATAGAGGAACAACTTCACACTTTATTGTTCACCACATGAACCTGGAACCAGCATTCTTAGCAAATCCTGTTTACTTTAAGGTAAAGACATCCTGTTTAGAACAGAGCTACATTTTGAAGGTTTAAATTCATTTCACACTTACGACAGCAATATAACCCTGCAATCCATTACTTTTCATAATATATTATATCAGGTGCTACATGTATGATTCAGTTCGAGGTTTCATTCATTATCTCACATGATGTGTCCTACAACGCTACATAGCACTTTTGAGATGTGAATAAAACTTTTTGGTTTTAATATTAGGAGAGGAGAAGCACAACAAGCTCAAGTGAGGTTTAAATGTCATCAGGACACTGTGAGCTTCAGCTGACCTTTATCTTAAAGGTTGACTCCAATGGATTAAGTGTCTCTAAACTTTTATAGATGGTAATGTCCTCCAGCGTTTTCATTTTCAAAATAATATTTTAAGGGAATTAAAAACTTGGCATCTTGGACACTTTTTTTGTAAAAGTCGCAACGGCAATCACATTAGGTCAGGTCTGGTATTATGTCTGTATCACTGAACACAGCACAAATCCTAACTGCATATTGTTGTATTAACGGATAGGCAAGTTATACACTTCAAGCTATGTACAGTGATTCTAGGAAGACTTTTTCCACATTTTAACAACAATATTGGTCCAAAAATATCACCAGTTGGTGTGCCAAGATAACTTTCTCATTCATTTATACAATTTCACATTTGTTACAAACTGTAATGTCTACAGCTCAGATTAAGGAATATCACCAATAATGAATGCAGGTTATGATAAAACTTTAGTTTGTTGCTTTCCTCTACGTTTACTAAACACCTGCAGCACCAAGCAGCAGCAGGATCCATACGAGCGCTTCCAATGTGAGAGAGTTCTGCACATATTTACACATTTGGAAAAACAGCTGTAACGTCATTAATCGTTCATAAATGATCCCAGACATGGAGACAGGGTTGATCAGTGTTTACCTGTAAGTCACACTGTAAAGAGTTCCCACACAATTTACAAGCTGCAGACAAATCATATGATACGTAGCGGTTGTCCTCCGGTTGTTGGGATGTAAACGCACGACTAAACTACATGTTTGTGAGCATTGTAAAATGACAAAAACACTGATTTTTATCTTCACAGACTCATTTTAATTTATCAAGACATCATTCCAAACAGTAGTTTTTGTCACATATAAATGCATCAAGTTTTGTTGCACAGAGGTTGCATTTGGTCCTTCACACATCTAGAATGAATGTTCATTCTAATTAAGGCACGATTGAAGGTAAACTTTTTTTTTTGGCACGGTTTTCTTCATCTTTGGTAGTTTTTCTGGAATGTGTGCGTTTAAGCTTATGAACTACAGTCTTCATGTGTCCACTGAACCCCGTTCAGCCTTCTACAAGTAGAACATGAACAATGCTGGTTTGGAATGAAAACCTTGTACCCCCAAATTTAACTCTTGTCAAAATCTCTTTACATTTTTGGTCTTAAGAAACATTTTAAAACCACATTAAAAAAAAGCCATCAAAAGAACATTTACATCAAGCTCAATGTGAGCCCCTCTTCTTCACTTCCTGAACAGCACACAGTTTGGAGATACAAGGTTTTTTGTTGTTGTTGCAGGGGGACGGTTGTGAGAGTGAGTCAGTGTGGTCTCACTTCTTGGCATGTTTCTTGCAGATGGCGATGTACTCCAGGACATCATCAGGGGAGCCCATGGCTACGGGAGAGCGCTCGTGGATGGACTGGGGCTGGATGTCCAGGATGTTCTCGTAGCCGGTGGAGGCCATGCCGCCCGCCTGCTCCATGATGAAGGCCATGGGGTTTCCCTCGTACAGCAGCCGCAGCTTTGAATGAGAAGGCAGGTTAAGTCTCCTGATCTGATGTTGCAGTCTTCAAAAATAAATCTCTAGCTTAAAAATGTGTTCTATATTTATGAGGCTGAATATTTTAGCATTTTGAACTTTGTCAGTTTTAATATTATACCTCTCTACTTTTAACCGGGAACAGGTAGAAGATGGGTTCAAACAAAAGTCATGTATAAAAACCAGAACAGGTTTTGCAATCGTTCCTCCCATTCATCAAGAGATCAGCTCATAATGTGACTTAAAAGTAAACACAAAATTCACAGCCTGCTCATAAATACTTAAATACTAAATTCCCTCAAGAAACACCTTGTCTTTTAACCTTTCTTTCGCGCAGATTTTAAGCTTTATTATATATTTTATTGGAATATGTCACTATCTCCTCATTTTAATTCCATTGCAACTTTTAAAATCTGGAATTTGCAAGAAATAAATCTAATGTTTGCACTGAGTTTAATTTTTTTTTTAAAAAGCCTTTAGTAGTGCATAGTTTTTTAATTTACCCAGAATGCCTTGAATTATTTCATATTATTAATATTTGCTGTGACTACTGACTCTAAAGAGCACTTTTTTATGGATTGCTCATCAATCAAAGACATTAAGTTTTCAGTTTTTTTTTCCCATCAATGGATATATTATTGATTTGATCAGACTGCAAAAATCAAATAATTAAAAATCAATTATTAGCTGGTTGTTTTATTTTTGGAGAATGCAGCTATTTGAATGACCGTTACTGTTGGGAGATTGCTTAAAAAAAGCTCAGTCAGTGCTTCAAACTTTTTAAAACTGATTGGCATTTGTATGATATCTTATAAAATCTCGTAAATGGTTCATTTGCTTCTTTTTAATGTTTTATTGTTGCACCTTGTGACACACTTTTGAAAAGTTCTATAGAAATAGTCACCGATACCCTCCGACTTCTCTCAAACATATTGCAAAACAACAATGTTTAACATCTTTGGTGTGCCAATCTAAAGTTTGGCCCAGTCTTGCAAATAGTGAAGGATGTGGAGAGTGAAGAAACAGATTGTGACACATTCTTCAGTATAACCTCGAGAGTCAGACTGAACAAAGAATTGAAACATCTAATGAAACGGCTCACTGTTGGACTTTTGATGAATAAACTGTATATTCTGTAGCAGCATATGACTGCGAGGTGAGAACAGACAAGCTCAAGAAACTGGAAAATACTGAGAGACAAATAAGCACATTATAGGTTTTTGGTATTTTCACAGGTTTTGCTGACACCAAACCAAAGCACGGATATTACAATCCTTATCCTTTGAGTTTGTTTAAACTTGGGCAGCTGTGGCTCAGGTGGTAGAGCGAGTTGGTCAATGATCGGAAGGTCGGCGGTTTGATTCTGCCCTGTAACCTGTGTTATGGTCATTGTGTCCTTGGGCAAGACACTTTACCCACCTTGCCTGGTGTGAATGTGTATGAATGGATTGTTTGAGGTGGTGGTCGGAGGTGTACAATGGCAGCCACACCTCTGTCAGTCTGCCCCAGTGCGGCTGTGGCTACAATCGTAGCTTACCACCACCCAAATGAATGTGTGTGAATGAATAATTGACAGTGTGAAGCGTCTTTGAGTGCCTAGAAGAGCGCTATATAAATCTGATCGATTATTATTAATTATTTTTAAATGTGGGAGCAGGAGGCAGACGCAACCAGAATTTTTACAAAAATAGAGGTTGAGTGCAAACATTGCAAATCTGCATGTCAAAGCTCAAGAACCAACATTGCAGATAATCTAAAAAGTTTTTTGTTACCAGCTCAGTATAAAATAACCAGAGAGAAATGATAAAAATCTAGTATTTGCAGCAAAATATATGTTTATTTATAGGTCATTTAGGCTAGCAAGTAAAGCATAGTGAACTGTGGTCTTCATAGTTAATCAGAGATAACGTGCAGATTTTTTTTCCCCTGTGATCAATCGATTTGTTGAAGTGTAGGAACAAATTCAGTTGAGACCCTACCTTTCCATCAGGGTTCTTCACATTTCCTGGGTATAAAAAGATTCCTCCATACATCAGCGTTCGGTGGACGTCTGCCACCATAGAGCCGACGTAGCGGGCGTTGTAGGGATGACTGCCATCCTGAAATGATTGAAAATGTTAGCGACAAGCGCAAAAATAAAAACATCATATTCGTGTGACACTCACATCTCACCCAGATGAAAACAACTCAATTTTGGTCAGTTTTGGAACATTAACAAAATTGTGTACATTGATTAATGGACTTTATTTCAAATAAACAAACAACAGCAAAAGCTACCTTTTAAATTCAGTTAAACTCTTTTGTGTTTGGTTTATATTGACTGACACACAGAGGGATGCTCTGAACAGCTGGTTGCTGCTTTAAAGTCAGCACTGAGGAACAAGGGATTTGCCTGACTATTGTTGTTTATTATTATTAATATTTTAAATGATTCTTTGCTTTGAGTATTACCTGAGGGTACTGCTTTTTCTTCACGTACTCCAAGACAGCAGGGTCAAAGAACTTTGCATAGCCTTCATTCAAGCTGTAAATCTTGCCTCGCTTCTTGATCTTCACATCGCGCTCCACCAGGATAAACTCACCAATTGCCTGATGAGCAAAAAGCAGATGTGTTTATTATAAAATCAATTTGTGATACTTTCGTGCGGACTAGACAGGGCCTTTGAAAAAGTACTAACTGGGTCGAGCATGAAGCAGTTGACTCCTCGGCCAATGGAAAGCACGATCATGGTGGCGCTGCCGTACAGGGCGTAACCGGCGGCAACAAGGTTTCTGCCCGGCTGCAGAGCGTCCTTCTCACAGGGTTCATCATCTGTGGTCTGAGGAAAACCGTATAAATTAACTTCAGTGGTGCAACTTTATCATCCACAACAATACAAAGGGTAAGAAACCTTTTAATTAACAGCTGATATTTGCTTGTGTTCATCTGTAACCGTAATAAAAGGCTAATTGATCCACCCTGTTTGTTTTTCTCTTGCAAATACATCTTTCTTCACATTTCCCTTTTAGTTCACCATCTAAATGAAGTGGTTCTCCTTCAAAAGCAGTTGCACATCTTACATTTTAACCCTCTAAGCTGTAAATTCCATCTGAAAAACATCCCCGGGCCAGAATTAACAATCTCGTGCTCTTTAAATAAAATACACTTGGGAGATTTTCGAATACAATAACTCTCCTTAACCCTATCTCTGCCTAAAGAACTGCCTCATAAGCAGTGACTGATATTATTAAACCTGTTCCAAAAATTCTCAACTACAAATCTCCCAAATTGGATCTATCAGCTATGAAGCACTACAAATTCTACATTCATTTTAGCCATATTAGTACCAGGCAGCCTCTTCAGTTCACACTTTCCAACCTTTAAAAAAAATGGAACCGTTTGTGTTTTTGTAATATATGGATTTTTTAAAACCTGGATAACACAATTCTGGCTGGTAATGTCATGTCAGTGTGACAACTTCAGCCTAAGTGACGTGTAATTCAACTTTACAAACTAAAGAAATAATTACTGAACTACATTTGTCATCATTTAAATACTTCCTTATGGGAATTTAAACCTGTGTTGGTACCTTTTTGTAAATGGAAAAGATGGTTCCGATGGAGACGAGGCAGTCGATGTTGGAGGAGCCGTCCAAAGGATCAAAGCACACGATGTATTTACCCTGAAAGAGCAGGAAAAATGCTAGAAATGACTCATATAGCTACATAAAGCAACAAATAAATAGGAGTTTTTGTCATCAATTGCAACATTAAAGGATCAGTTTGAAAATAAGGAAGGGGATTTCATCATACAGCTTTGTCAGGAAATGAAAAGTTAAATAGTTATATAAGAAAGGGCTCCTGACAAACGTACATTCACCAAGAGAAGACTGGATGATCCGGTTTTAGTTTTTAGAGATGAGATCCAAAATGAATGAAAGCAGGTTTTTCAAGCTCAGTTGGATCCCAAACTAACCTTGGATGTTACCATCAGTAACAAAGATCCTTTAACATACACGTTTATTTTTTCTCCATGTGGTTGCTCAGTCACACTCACCCTTGTTTCTGGCTCCACGATGATGGCTTTTTCGTTCTCCTCAGACACCAGCACACAGGAGGTGAATGATGACTTGAGCATGTTGATGACCAGATCATTGGACAGGATGTCCAGCTTCTTCACCTGGTCGCCGGTCACGTTGGTGCTGCCAGAAATGCCGTAACTGAAAAGACACAAACATGAAAATATCAGCAGGTGTTTAACTGCAGTAACAAACCAATAATTCTAATTCTGTAACACTTTTTGTGGCTCATTTTGGCATCTCAGAATCAATTCTGCTGTAGTTGTAATTTTGTGTTCCTCGGGATGCAAATAGCTAAAAAATCACCATCACTTCTCTCCAGTTTAGTGCAACTGATGCATGACTTTGCATTTCTCAGCTGCACTGCTTAGCTGGTGATTGAGTCAAGTGTTGCATCAACAACAGAAGTGGAGTATGATTCACAATCAGACTTGGCAAACAAACATTTTGTAGATAAACAAGATTTCTGCTCACAAAGGTGCCATGAAAACAATAAAACAAACACAATTTTAGAATACTACATTAGCTCACATAAACCTAACCACAAAATATAAGACGGTAGATGAGTTAAAATAAACAAATATAGAATGTAATGACGGTAAAATAGGAACAAATGTAAAATATTAAAACTCAAAAGCACGCAGGAGTAGCAGAACAGAAATGGATTTGTCTTGCACATGTTTTTTTTTTTACTGGATTATGGCAAAAACAAAACATGATTAATCCAGTAGTTGTTGAATACTGATTTAGTCTTTAACCATTTTATTAGCTGATTAATTGGTTTGAGTGAGGGAAAAAAAGTAAGAATTTTATAATTCCAGCCTTTAAAATGTTAATATTTTCTGGGGTTTTTTGGCTTGCTCTAGGACAACAAACTGAATATCTTTGGTTTGACCTTTCTCACAATTTGCTCAAGTGACCAAACAACTAATGGATTAGTTGCATCCTCCCGACAAAATGGGCGTGATGTTTCCAGGTATGAGTTTCCTGATTGGCTCACAGAGAACCTGGACATCCTGCAAAGTTTGTGCCAACGTGGATGCAGTGGAGTGGAGTACTAGTCGCAACAATACTAAAATAAACTAATACCATGCGCGCAGCCACTGTTACTTCTACTCGGTGGGGTTGTGAACTCACAGATGGGCGATCCCAGCTTTACGCACGGCGCTGGAGATGGCCTTCACCGCGGTGCACAGCGAGTTGAGCAGCGCGGTCAGCTCCCCGGTGCCCTTCGCCTTCCTGCCCTCCTCCATGACGAAGCGGGTCACGGTGACCACGTTGGTGTCGAACTGGCCCTGGTCGGACATGGTGGCGGTCGGTCTCCAGAGTAGAAGCTGGAGGAGGAAACGCTGCAGGACTTAAATGCGCTGCAACGCGGAACTGAGCGGAGGGAGTGAAGGCGGAGAGGCCAATCCAGAGCTGCAGCAGAGGTGTGGCCCCCGCTGGAAACAACACCCGCTTTGTACATACTGAGCAGATAGTGATGAAATGATAGTGTTAGCAATGCAGGGATGTGACTAGAATAATAGGAGCAGCACATGCCTGGCTTAAAACCAGCCTTGTGCAATAAAGGTGGTGTACTTTTCAGCACCGCAGCCATTGTTCTTTCCCTCCTCTGATAGTGTGCGTTTACTTTATTTTAACCCTTGAAGAAATGAATTTTAACCTTTTTTTTTTTTTTTTCAACTTTTACCCTAAATTAGGGGTGGGCGATACTGCGAAATTAGGTATTGATCCCAAGTAAATACAGAACCAGTATTTCTGGTACCGATACCGATACTTTTAACGCACAAAAGCAGCTTATCTGCTTTCACGTAGAACAATGCGTCATCATTTATTAAGTGGATGCACCATGAATTTGCACATTTGAATGAAAAAAAAAAAAAAGATTTCCATTATGATTGAAGGATTTTGTGGTTTTGCTTTTAATTAGTTATGTCAGTTACGTGAGCGAGAGGAGAGAAGTGAGGAGAGGAGAGACATGAAGAGAGAAGTGAGGAAGAGGAGAGACATGAGGAGAGAAGTGAGGAAGAGGAGAGATGAGAGGAGAGATGTGAGAAGAGAAGAGAGGAGAAAAGTGAGGAAGAGGAGAGATGAGAGAAGAGAAGAGAAGAGAGGAGAGATGTGAGGAGATAAGTGAGAAAGAGGAGACAGGAGAGGAGAAGAGAGGAGAGATGTGAGGAGACAAGTGAGAAAGAGGAGAGGAGAGGAGAAGACAGATGTGAGGAGACAAGTGAGAAAGAGGAGAGAGGAGAGGAGAGGAGAGATGTGAGAAGAGAAGAGAGGAGA
>NW_007577802.1:232202-268768 GCF_000690725.1 Stegastes partitus | reverse complement strand
TGTGAGAAGAGAAGAGAGGAGACAAGTGAGAAAGAGGAGAGAGGAGAGGAGAGGAGAGGAGAGGAGAGGAGAGATGTGAGGAGATAAGTGAGAAAGAGGAGACAGGAGAGGAGAGGAGAGGAGAGATGTGAGGAGACAAGAGACTTGAGGAGAGAAGTGAGAAAGAGGAGAGAAGTGAAGAGAGAAGTGAGGAAGAGGAGAGATGAGAGGAGAGGAGAGATGTGAGGAGAAGTGAGAAAGAGGAGAGACGTGAGCGTGAAAAGAGAAGTGAGCAAGAGGAGCGACGTTTGCACAACCACTATGTAACTGTTGCTGAATGTAGAGAAGAGAAAATAGAAAAGTATCGATTCCATCACGTAAGTATTGATCCGATTCCGATACCAATGTGGTATCAATACTATGGATACTTTGGATCGATCAGCCCACCACTACCATCAATCTGCACTTAAACTAGTTTTCTGACATTTTTGCAAAACTTTAGCCTTCAAAAGTATTCACACCTTAAATTCTGTGCTTTGCAGAAACCCCTTTAGCAGCAAATACAGCCTCCAGTTGTCTTGGGTAAGTCTTCACAAGCTTTGCACACCTGGATATGGGCAGTTTATCCTATTTCTCTATCAGATTGGACAGTACGTCCTGGAGCTGCCATCGTCAGGTCCCTCCACAGATGGTCTGTTGGGTTTAAGTCTAGGCTTTGGCAGGGCCACTCAAGGACAGTCAGAGTCTTGTCATGAAGCCCCTACAGTATTGTCTTGTCTGTTTGATTCAGGTTATAGCGGGCTGGAAGGTGTTCATTTCTTACCATTGTTCCTGTTTCTGCTGCTGAGAAGTACTCCCATAGCATGATGCTGCCACTGCCATGCCTCACTGTTAGGTTGGTATAGCCAGGTGATAGACATTGGCATAGATTTTTTTTTAGGGGGGGAGAAAACGAAGGGGTATGTCCCTCCTAATATTTAGAGCAGCAGCTGGCCTCAACAATGCCAGAGATCCCCAGTAGCAGTACCTCCTCCCCCACCCCCAACCCCCACCATAAACACAGACTTTAAAGTGTTAACACGTGGCTGTGAAAAGGATTATCTTTCGCACATTTTTAGGTTATTTACATTACATACTGTGTGATTTTGCACGTTCACACATTCCTGACCAGCCTATACAGCTTTCTCAGTTTTTGCTACACTTCTATTTGTTTTGTAATAGTTTCCACACTCGCTTTTTGTTTCTTAATCTTTTATCCCCCTTTAAAAATGTTCTGTCAGTTTGTCACTATTATGCACCACAACACCAAGTAAAATAACCTGTATGTGAAAACTTACTTGGCAAAAAAAAACAAACAAACAAAAAAATGGATTCTGAACATGAATGTGTGCATTTGTCCACTTCAATAAATAACATTAAAGAAGCAGAAGAAGGCAAAACATGTGCCTCAGACAAGAGCAGGACTGTCTTTACTCTGAAAAATATAAATTTGACCTCATACACCCACTGAATTTGTAGTGGAAAAGGTCATTAGATCCATATACAGTTGGAATCAAAAGTTCACATACAATGTATAGAGGATTTTTAATTACTTTCTTCAAAGTGAGAAGTTTACATACATTTCCTTAGTAGTTGGTAGCGTTGCCTTTAAACTGTAAGACTTGGGCCAGCTGAGGTGGCTCGGGCATCTGCTTGGACGCCTCCCTGGGGAGGTGTTCCGGGCGCGTCCCACCGGGAGGCGGCCCCGGGGAAGACCCAGGACACGTTGGAGAGATTATGTCTCTTGACTGGCCTGGGAACGCCAAGGGGTCCCCCTGGAAGAGCTGGAGGAGGTGTGTGCGGATCTGAAAGTCTGGGCGGCTCTGCTCAGGCTGCTGCCTCCGCGACCCGACTCCAGATAAGCGGGAGAAGATGGATGGATGGATGGATGGACTTGGGTCAAACGTTTTGGGTTCCTTCCACAAGCTTCTCACAATAGTTTCATGAACTGTGGCCCATTCCTCTTGACAGAACTGGTGGAACTGAGTCAGGTTTGCTGGCCCCTTGCTCGCACACGCCTTTCCAGTTCTGCCCACAAATTTTCTACAGGATTGAGATCAGGGCTTTGTGATGGCCACTCCAACACATTGACTTTGTTGTCCTTAAGCCTCTTTGTAAATAATTTGGCAGAATGCTTAGAGTCATTGTCCATTTGAAGACCCACTTGCACCCAAGCTTTAACTTCCTGGCTGATGTCTTGAGAAGTTGCTTCAACATTTCCACATAATGTTCTTTCCTCATGATGCCATCTATTTTGTGAAGTGGACTCATCCCTCCTGCAGCAAAACACCCCCACGACATGATGCTGCCACCCCCGTGCTTCACAGTTGGGATGGTGTTCTCAGGTTTGCAAGTTTCCCCCTTTTTCCTCCAAATGCAACGATGGTCATTATGGCCAAACAGTTCAGTTTTAGTTTCATCAAACCACAGGACATGTCTCCAAAAATGAAAGTCTTTGTCCCTGTGTGCATTTACAAACTGTAATCTGCCTTTTTTTTTATGTTTCTTTTGGAGTAATGTCTTCTTCCAGTCAGTCCCATAGAATCAAATGAATTTTTTTTAAAAGGGCAAGTTGAACACAGTTGCTACTATAATTTAAATACAACACAATAAAGTTTCTGGCTTTTCACTCACAAATATATACTGCAAAATAGGGTATCTGAGGGATTTTCATTCCAAAAACTATCCACATGAGGAGTTGGACCTTATTTACTCCCATTACAATAAAGTGTCACAAGATGGCGTCCTCGGCCAGTTAGCTGCCTTTGAGACGCTTTCATCTGGCCCCAAGCACTGTAGTGTTTTAATTGCTTGGAATTATCATTAATCTTCATAATAACCCCTGTATATATTTACAATCATGTAGCGTTGCAACTGAATGAAATATTAAATTTCAATTAACGAACCGAACCATTTTAGAAACAGCTAAATGTAGTCCCAGAGAGAACCTCTGTGACACAGAACAATTAAAAAATGTTGATATTAATGCGCCAACCGAATATCAGCTCCATTAAAATACACTGGACACCTGTAAGACCTATATTGTGCTGCGGAGGAGAATCTTATACTCTCGCTATGTTGAATCGGACATCCAATATGTCACTTAAATGTTATTAAACATTAGTGTACGTTAGATGTAACATTTATTATTGGTAATTTACTTTAATATACGAAGCTACAGTGCTGTAAAATTGTGCAATACCTCAGGTTAAAGGTGTTGAAGTGATTTTAAGCTAATGCATCTGCTGGTTAGTACATAAACAGCTAGCTAACTCATTCGGAACCCGGTAAGTTTTCATTAACTACTTTAACTTTGACCCTATAAAGCGTCAGTGAACATCCTGTTTGATTAGCTTAGCTCTGTGTGCGACTTGGCCGGTAGAAGTAGGCCAAGCCGGCGGCAGGTAAGCTACACCTGTGGCACGGACTGACCTTCATATCGGCGCTGAGAGGACTGAGCTCGCCTGGGAACCGACTGCGCATGTCCGCGGGTCAACTTGCTGCCGTACTGAAGTACAAAGAGGCTGCTGGTGCTGCAGACGGGACGTGCTGTGTGCCCGGGGGTATAAAGTTGAGGTTTTCTTTCAGTCTCCACGTTATCCAGACGACTTACCTGCGAGAATTTCCTTCCAAGGACATTTCGCTGATACAGCAGAGAGGAGGAGTTGCATTCAAGTCCAGAAAGAGCCTGGGGACACTTGGCGTCGGGTGAGTTAAAACGCTTTGGAGTCGCATGGGAGCTTCTGATAAATACAACTTTTAGGTTATTTTCTCACCATTTAAACTCTCGAGGACGTTGTTGTGCTTACATGCACAAGCTTTTCTCTTAATTGCTCGTGTTAAATTCAGTGTGTCTTCGATGCGTGCTGTCGGATCAGGTGGTCCTGCAGCGACCAGACCAGACAATCCCATGAAGCGCTGCTGGTTAAGCAGGATTACGGTTAAAGTCATATGGTGTTTGTTGCACCTGCTCGTCGTGGTAATCTGGCGCTGTTTTTATTTATTTCCTTCCAACCAGACAAGCCTCTTTGCGCCACACAGGTGTCATGCCAGTGCTAGGAAGGGCCTCACATGTGTGCTGTGTGTGGCTGAACTTTGAGCTCCAAGTGCAAAGGAAATGTGGTAAAATCATAACAGCAGTGGAGGCTCCTTGCAGGGATTTTGTCAATTAAACAGTTTCTAAACACCTACCCCTCTTGTAATCCATATGATTAACTTTGCTTGGAGCTCAAACCACAGACTTGCAGTGTCCCAAACATCCTCACCTCAAACGCAAGAATGCTAAATTGTCTTTCTTTCACTACAGTCATTTTCATTGCCTCCTCCTCATAGCCTGAAATACAGTACAGTGATTGACTCCTAACAAAAGCCTCTTTATGGGGCGCTGAAAGGAACTGTCATCAGCTTCGAAATGTTGCGCACAGTGTAAATGAAGCTGCCGTTGGTCATATCTGGTATCCAAATCATACAGCGGAGTTATTTTTCTCCATCCACACCATTGACAGAGGTTGTGGCGGGGAGCTGAGGCATTTTGGGGTCAGAATAGAGGGGATACCGACCTGGATGGTGGTCCCTATTGTGCTGGTAAAGAGCTGGGGTCAAGCAGGGGGCTCTTCATCTTCTCAGGACTCAGAGGCTTTTCCACTTTTCTTCAGAGATAAAGCGCTGAATTGATATGTCAAGGGGAAGAATATGAGCATTGTGAAGGCGGTTTAATGAAATTCTTTGGCTTCCAGTGTGGCACTTCTGGCATATCCCTGAATCCATTTTTCTACACTTGGGTATAATAAGTACAGATTTCAAGCAGTGCTTTCATCCAGACCAAACAAAGCGTTTCTTCAGTCCCAACCTGATGTGGCTTTGGTGAAACTCACGACCTTTTTTGAAGTCACTTTTGGAAAACATCTTTATTTCTAGAAATTGTTTTTAAAGAGATGATTTTCTTGAGTGTTTTTTTTCTTGTGACACTGATCTGCAGCTTTCATTTGTGGCAGTAATTCAAGATTCATTTGCTTGATTCATGAAAACACAGAAATATTCTGAGCTACCATCCTTTTGTAACTTTTTAGATGACAGACACTTTGTTCTTCACACTAAATGATGTTGAACTCATGTACAGACACATTTCCCCAAGTAAAACATTTCTCAACTAGAGTTACCCTCTCCAAAAATTATCAGAAATTTGAAATGGTACATTTCAAATGCGTTTAGTTGTGTTGGATGCAAGTGGACCTTAGTAAACTGAAATATTTGCCATGAAACACTTGGTAGAAAGTTTGTTTTAGCTTATTAGTTTTCAGTAGTGGAGCCAAAATGTTTGCTTTGGGTGCTTCAAGAAACAGCTCAGACTTGTTTTGTGCTGCCACCATGATGGTACAACATCTTTATGCAGGACACTCAGTCTTCAAGGTGTCTTCAGTCTGTCAGTGTGTCTGCACATCCTTCAGAAGCAATAACAGCATTAACAAAAAACTTCATTTTAAAGTTACTAGAGATGAATTAGTTTCTCAGGATCTCTGTTAGAGCTGCAGTTGAATATTATTTTTTGATAATGGATTAGTCGTTTGGTTTGTAATATTGTGAAAATTGTTGGTCAGTGCTTCTAAAAGCCCAAAATGGCATCTTGAATCATCCTTTTTTTAAAACCACAACCCAAAGATAATCAGTTCACTGTCATAAGTGAGGAAAGAAACATGAAAATAATCAAATTTAAGAAGCTGGAATCCAGAAAAAAAAAGTTAGCAGTTTACAAGTAGTTGATTAATTGCTGCAGCTCCACTCTTATCATAAATATTAACTGAAATCATTTTGTAACTACGGTAATTCATTATACAATTAAGATGTATATTACTAACAATATGATTGTGATATCAACTAAATAATCCATTACCTGCTCGAACCATAAAATGTCAGGAAAAGATCATATGCAAGTGTTTGGTTTTGTCTAAAACCCAAAAGATATTCAGTTTAAGATTAAAACTATCATACAAATCTAATAATGCATTTTTGTCGTTGGTCAGTCATTATAAGGTGCAGGCCACTTGTTTACCAGTATTTCACTTCACTTTCTGAGCTCCAACTTGTTCATGCTTCATCAAGCTTATTGCTAAATCTGTACATTGTGCATGTCTTACAGCACCACGCATAGCATTTCACGGCCTCTCACTGGTTTCACACTAACACATAAGCTGATCTGGTGGAAGTTCAGCCTGGCGTCGCTTGGTACATCAGGCTTAGCGGTGCTCTGGGTCCACATCATCAGGCCGGTCGGTCGGTCAGCCTCTGTGGACATATGGCAGAGGTCTCTCAATTAACACCTTGGTGAGACGACCCTGCTGTCCACGAGATCAAAGCTGGGCCTCCGCTGCTCGGATTGTCACCCCCTGCCACCTCCTCCCTACGATTAAAGACTCCCATCCCTCCAGCGTTTGTTTTGAGAAAATGACTTCCACTCCACAGCCTCGTATGAGCAGTTTGCACGTCGGATCTGGCCCTGCTTTTCTTGTGGGTGTACAGTTTTTGTGAAACCCTTGCAATGAAGTTTTCTCTGTAATTTGACGTTGAGGGGGTGCTGAGTTATAATTTTAGTTTCGGTCGAACATCTGCGCATGCTTCTGTCCCATTTGTGCTGCTCTTGCACGTTTTAGTGCTAAAAATAATACTTCTTTGGCTGTTTTGACTTGAAAAGAAGAATTTTTGTGTGAGAGCTTCACTGCCAGATAATCCCAAAGAAACCACTCTTACTGGTTTGGCTGGAAGTAAATGAGTTGTTACAGCTGCTCAGGTTTTAAAGTGTGGAATGAAGACCCACATGAGCCTCAGGGACTGCCCTGTTATTACAAGATCACATCTACTTTGAATAGTAGATCCACTGACACTAAACAATTAGACCTCCCCTTCAAAAAAAACAAACCCTCCAGAGAACTGCACAAGAGTGCTTATTTGATGAAGGCTACATATGTTTAGTGAGATATCAGATTAGATTAGATATCACATAAGTAGCCCTGGGCCATGAACCTGGAAAATCTGCAATAACAATGGCTGCATAGCAGATTTTCAATAGAGGACTTGGTGAATGTAATGAAGAAAGTCAAGCTTGAGGGAATCCTCCTAAAAGATTTCCAGCAGCCCGGGGCAGCTGCCAGGCCAGCGCCACACAGTTTGCAAATTTGCAAGGAAGTTCTTATTGGAGTGATCAAAGCTCTGGCAGAACTGCTCAAAAATCTTTTTAAATGAGTTCTTGCTGGATTTAGAGGCTTAACAGAGTCAGAGTGGCCTGAGATGGATTGGGAGACATTTGTGTTGGCTGGGTTTGGCTTTTTTCATCACTGATCGCAAATATTATATAAGAGGCTATAAACCATATTAGGCAGACATTTGAGGTACAGTAATTTTAATTTGAAGATCAGATGGAGTTAGTTTTTTAAGCAAGGAAATGTGTAAAAAAAAAAAAAAATGTAATTTTGAGTGCTTGGTTTTTGGACATTGTTGTGTTGGATTTTTAAATGCTTTTTCTTTCTATTATAACTGCTGACCTGATTCCAAGCACAAAATGAACATGCATATTAAGTGTACAGCTAACGTTCACTGTATTTCTGTATAACTGTCAAACTCTGTTGAAGCAAACTTTTGTAATGTCCCAAATATGCACATCAGTCTTCTTCCGAAGAAGTCAAAACCTCCTCAGCTGAGCCTAAAACCTTATTTTTTTTTTCAACTTTTACCTAATTTACGTTTCTAAATGTGCATAAAAGTATGTTATGGGAATACAGCTATTGTTAGGGTTTATGTGCAGGATGTTTAATTTATCAGGGATGACAGACTAGGCCAGTTAATTGATTTGAAACGGTTCAATTAGCACATGGCAAAGGCTGCAATTTAGGTGATGTGATTCAGTGTGTAATCCAGAGTTTAACTGTTGAGTGAATAAATTTATACTATGTGTGATCCTGAAAGATGTTGAAAGAAGTGTAAGACTGCGCTAAATTTCCTTCTTCAGAGCTGAAGTTTCAAGCTACTCGCTTTCATTCCGCCTTGTTAAATAGCTCTGACCGCCTTTGTGTACAAAAACCGCGGAAGCTGTTGTGTTGCTGATGGTAAACTTGATAACCTCCTTTTTTCTTCTCTCCTGATTCTTTTGCCTCGGAGGCGTGTAGATCTGATCTCCATGTCAGTCGCATCAGCTGAAGTTGTGAACTGAATTAAGTGAAATTCTTGCGAGCTTGCATTTCGCTAGTGCCTCACTTGTCGACACTGAGGAATCACAAAAGAACAACCGGACACGTGTGCAAAAACTCACAAATGATCATGTTAAGTATCCAAATTCTTGACTGAATTGTTGTCTTTTTGTGACACGGTTCCACATCTTTCCGACCGCATGGAGAATTGTTTGATGATTCATTCCTGCGTGCTTCGACTTGTGCGAGATTTTTTTTTGTTGGGAAGAAAATTGTCGCAGTGAACATGAATGAGTGAAGGTAGTGCTCTGTGTGGCTGGGATTAACCCTGGCTCTAAACCTTGAAGTGTGTTTCACAAAGATGTTTTGTTTCCTGGTATGTTAATCCCTTTCTTTCATTCGTGCCTCCTCTCAGTCATCATGTGCTCTTTATATCAGAGATGATCAACAGGGATCATTGACATTTGCCATTTTCATATTAATGTACTTAAAATGAGCCTTTTTTTTTTTTCCCTTTTCTCATCTAGTTTTATGTTTTTTTTTTGTTTTTTTTTTTTTTTTTTTCCCTTTTCTCATCTAGTTTTATGTTTATTTCCCTGGAGCGATTTCATGTAGTTTATCCAGTATGTTTACACAAAATACAAATAATACCAGTTTTGAGCTAGTAAATGCTTTTATGAATGTTGTTCTATGAAGGAGCATCAGCCTTTACCACGCTTGTAGAACCGTGTAGGGCAACACTTTCATGATCTCTGCCAGAGCTAATGGAATGATCCTGTGAATTAAATTAATTACACGGTGGAAAGAATGACGCCCCAATGAAAAGGCTTGCTGCTTGACGAGGCTTGCTATAATTATTGTTTTGATATTTTGACCACAATGGGAGGAGTGGCAGAAAAAAAAAACCTGATGTGGTGACGCAGGGAGCCCCAAAACACCTAATTATCTTTCACTGCCTTAAAGGGGAAAGGAGATCATTCACTTTGATGGCAGACGCCTCACTGACTATATAATGGATGATGCGTATTGTTTGCAGGCAGGAGGAGAGTTTGTTGGTTTCTACATGCAATACGCATTACAGGAATTTGTTTTAAAGTCAAAACTCCTGCAGCACTTGTAGTGTTAGAACATCAATCAATACTTTTCCTAGTACTGCTGCTCTGTTTGAGGCAAAAACTCAACATAGACTAATATACCATATGAGCCAAAATCATATGACTCAGAAGGAGCAGTAAGTTACATATTTTACTGCCCCGTATTAGACAAGACCATGATGAGATCTGTTGAGAGTTGATAGTTACTAATCAATACCTGTCATTATTTGCTCCTGTAATGTGATTTCTTTGCTTTTAAACCCAATTTCAGACCATGTACTTTGTGAATAATACTTGACTTAGCTCCCTCTTTCATACTTTGGCTGTGTTGGCATTGCATTCTGTGTGGTGAACCCTGCAGAAACCCTGCATCATGATGCCCAAAGTACCAATCATCCACCAGCTGCATCAGGCGGAGGGAGTTGCTGCCTCCCTCGTGGTGTCTTGTCATCAATCAATAACAGAGGCATCCGCCACACAGGGCCAGGGATCAAACCAGCAGTGTTCTTGTTGTAACCACAAGACTACCACAAAACGTGGAGCTTTGGTGGATCTGTAGAGCTGCAGAAATGATAGGGATCAACAAAACGTTAAACACTTCTGTACACACACAGAAACATCCACTGCTGTGCATGTCAGATGGAAGTGTCAGTTTATAGAAACAGCTCACCCTCGGCTTGTCATTATCCCTTCAGATCCACTTGTGAATGAAAGACGAATGGTCTGAAGAAAAAAAAAAAGATGGGGTGAAAAATCCCGCCTGTTTCTTGTACGTTAAGCAGGACAAGGCAGGTGCAAAGGGAATTCAGGGCTCAACTGATACTGTGATAATCCCTCAGCTATGCAGACATGCACAGACTTTGCTTGTCAAGTTGAGACATTCCTGAAGAAGGCAGTTTGGGCATGGATTCAATTTAACCAGAACTAAACTCTTTTTGCAAAGCTAACCAGCTGTAAACAGGTCACATGCAAGCCTTGTTTACCTAAAGTATCATAATCTCATGCTGGTTTCGTTGGGTAAAACTCAGTCTGAACCGTCAACTCCAGAGTTCGATAAAACGAACGCTCTCTCGCGGCTCTAAGATTGAAAATTCGTAGGTTTGATTGGCAATCTTCAGTTGGATGCATGTGTGTCTTGAATTAAGAGAGCAGACACGGTTCACCCTCTGTGGGCTTCAATGGTGGCTTTGGAAAGTTTGTAATTTGCTTCTTCACAGAGATCAGAAACTGTAGGCAGCTTGGATTCACATCTGTTGCAGTGGGTACCTGTAATTTTTACGTCCTGACAGATCTCCAGACTAACTGTTTACATTGGTAGCACCCAAGCGCCTAACTACTTCATTTTGATGCACCAGCACATAGTTTAGTTGCAGCCAAATTTTTATCCCGCATTTGGTGCAGAATCATACATTTTAAACTTGCAGATAAATGTTTGTTCTTTTGGGATGATCTTGTACTCCTAGTTAGCAAAAGGTAGCTGTTTTTTTGGCCCTATTAAAAGCAGTGATAAATTTGTAATTTCTGGATCATCACACATCTGCTGCCTGGTACTGAAATGCTGCTGCAAGGGTAGCTGAAAGAGTTGGAGAGAAGAGTATAACAAGGTTGTTTTCTGTCATTAGAATTTACAAATGTCCCCTAAATGCCTCACATGCCTGTCAGTAGATGCTAGTTAGATGGCTGTGCACAGAGAAGCCTCCAGTCTTCACTCTCCCACCGCAGCACAGCCAAATCTGAAACCAAATGGTCATGCAGAGATGCTCACAAATATCCTCCTTAACATCAGGTGAACAATGTAATGAACAATGAAAATGTTTACTCTTGACAGATTTTTGGTTGCATGTGCGACCACAGTGGTTTCATTCTGGAGCCCTGCCTGGTATTATGGTGTGATATGATCATATTGTGTTCATATTTTTTGATGTTGATCTTGCAGGAAGTTTTTCACTATGAATTCTTTTGGTAGTTTAATAATCCTTTCGAGGGCGTGTGACTTAACCACCTACTGTTTCTGTAAACAAAACACCAGACTCAAGACATGTACTTATTACCACTTGAATAACTTGGTTTGACTCCTGGTATAACCATTGGAGGCAAACCTGGCAACCCCACTGCAACAACAGGGTTTCAGCAAGTCATAAAACCAGAAATTTTCAGTTTTGAATCTGTTTACATAGAAGTTAAAAAGACAGTAATTGTCCCTATTTCACTATTTAGCTGTAGCTCTGTCCTTAACGTACAGACATGAGATTGATAGGTTCTCGTCTCATTCTTGGAAAGAAAGAAGGTAGATAATTACCGAAAGTACCGAGCTATTTAGTTAGAAACCATCTTGCATCTTACTAGCAATGTTTTCAACTGAAATAAGTAGTCAATTAATGGACTGGAGGTTAATCAGCAACGATTATTTTAAGGATGAATGCCAAAGGACATTGGGCCCAGCTTCTCAAAGGATTACCTGCTGGTTCTATGTCTTTAAATATCTTTAAGTTGGACTGTTGACTACACAAATCAAGCATTGTAAAGAATTTAGTAATTTAGTGTAATAGTTTAGCCCTGGTTTTAAAGCTCTTTTCCTTTAATGAAAATGGCCTAATATTTAAATCATTTCAGTTCTTTTTATTAAGAGCCAAGGTGTGTTTTAACATGAAAGTTTTTGCCTAAGGGCTTTTGGAAACTCCCTCCGTTTATCCACACTTCCATAATCCTCTGCACCACAGAGAGAGCTGCTGAATTCGTCTCCTGCCAGGGATGCCACTGTTTACGGCTGAGAGAACCTCAGAGCCTCGGCCCACTAGCCACCGGGCTGCTCATATTACAGCCTCCCCTATTGTCAGGTTACAATGTGTGTGTGTTTGGTGTCTGAGCGGCCGCGTTGCGATTGGCTCACGCTCTGCCGTGTGAGACAGTGCCGGGTGACGTCTCCATGTTAATCCCTCATTTCTCGCTGGGATGTGTTCACTCTGGTTGTACTGGGTGCTGCCTGTGAGCGAAATGCATTTAGGGGATAACTTTGAGGCTTTCAAGTCCTGAGGGAGGTGAGTGCACAATGTGCTGAGCTGCCAATACAACTTGTTTACTGAAGAAGTTTTTTGAAGTTGCACTGAATGTAGGTAACCTGTTGATGCCGATTTTGTTTTAATTGTAGTTTGCATGCAAAAAATAACGACACACCTCCAGAAAACTCAGGAAAAATGCACTTGTTGTTTAGTTTTAAATGGTGTGCCACTTAGTACATTTGCTTATGCACTAGTCTTGTTTTTGGTTAGGTTTTGGAGTACTCGGTCATGTTTTGTGCATCTTATCATGTTTTTGAGAAAACTAGATACCTGAAGTGCTCCGATTGAAACTAAGATACTGTTGCATGCAAGATGTACACAAATGATTGAAACAAGGTTAAAATCAACCATACAGGGATCTTAATAACCTGATTTCTCATGTTCCACATCTTGAATATGATCCAAGCTGGGATCCTAATGTGCATGTAAAGGCAGTTGTTTAAGAAGTTACCCAGTATGAACGTGCACAGGTCAAAAGTTTTACTGTTGGCAATATTGTTCCTGCAGTTGTGCCGTTTTGCAAGTCCAAGTGTCTTTGATATGTCAGACTCTGTTGTGATTACCGTTGATCTGATTGCTGGAAGCACGCGAGGGAAATACTGCTGAACCGGAGTCTCGCACTTTAGATATCTGTGAGATGTTGTTAACTGGTTCAAGGGTCCGGTCAGGGTTTTACGGGTGAGGGGGGTGTTTGTTGTGTCTACAGCTGCTGCTCTACACATTCCCAGTAAAGATCTAGTCACTCTGACCTAAAGGCTGGCTGGGGCTCCACCTTTCTGTCTGGCATGTGCAGCTGTCCCAAAATTAATATGTTGTGGCCTTTTTAACAAGACACCGGCTGATAGTGCTTTTTTTTTTTACACGTACTTTCGCTTGTAACCCATTTACTGTGGTTTGAAGTGTTAAGTTTATTTCATTTATGCTCTGGTGCAGACTAAAGAATCTGACTGAAATCCAACCTTTTGCAGAAGTCTTAGTTTAAGCCCAAGCACATTTTAATACTGTTGCTTTGTGGTGTGAAAGGAAAGCTGATCAGCTATGTAATCTTGTGTGTCTAGATGTGATTTTAGCATACACTTATGCTACGTTCCTGCCAATGTACAATTCTTTGCATCAAAGTAAGAAAATGTGTGCAAAATATAAATTCAATTGCCTCACTTGCTGAACAACTGCTTTTCAATGGTGTTTCCTGACCATCTCACATGCAGGTAGATGCTAGCCACTCAACTGTGCACCAAGAAGCCACTAGTCTCCACTCATTTACTGCAGTGCTCACTCTTCAGACAGAAATGTGACCAAAGATTACTTTGAAAGACTTAAAATTAGGCGTTCTAATAACCTAGTTACTGTTGTTGAAACCCTGTGATCTGATCTCCATGGGCTGTTTTCGGCTCAGTTTTTAATGATGGTGCACCCATTTCAAATTATGTTCCTTTAATGGTGGGAAGCCAATATTGTGATTGTGCAACCTCTTTTACCCTTTCAATCTGTGTGTTCATCATCAGTTGCAACATGTTGCAGCCTCAGGATTAAAAATGCTTGTAATCAGATATTTGTGTAGCACAAGAGAAGATGAATAACCAGATAAAGAGAAGTTAAGTGCAGCTGCATGGTGTCAGTCAACAGAATTTGATTCTCCAAGTGTCCATGTTGTGTTGATGATTCATAACGACAGTTACCAAAACTATCCAATAAATAAGTACCTGTCAGTCCCTATGACTTAATGTTTCCTCCCTCTTGGCCCGTTTAGATATAAGACACCGATCTATTAAGAGATCTGGATTACTGCTCTGCTACCAGCCATGTCTTCAAATTGTCCCCTTTTATCTATGAAATGTTTGGGCTACATGACGTTGATGCAAACCTGGAAGCTAGAAGAGTTTTATTAGCTTGTTTGTTTGCTGAGCAGTTTTCATTCAAGTGAGCGGGCAGCATCTTTGGGGCTGGTATCCAGTTCTTATAATGCATCCATAATAAAAAATAAAAAAAAAACTTTGATCTGGACCAATTAAACTGACCTGCAGATGTGTAGAGTACCTAAGAAATGCAAGCTGACCACTGATTTGCCTGCAATTCTGTATCGGCATGCTTTACACAAAAAATAGTGTTTGGGCTCAACAACAACCATAAAAAATACGTGAAACAGTTTACTTCAGTCTTTTTTAGCTATGAAAACTTCAAATGAAATTATGTTTAACCAAAAAACTGTTTTGACTTTGCCGAATTAGCTTTTTTTCTACAATTAAAGACATTTTTTAGTTGTTTACTTAATATTTTGTAACATAAAAATACAGTTGTTCCAGCTAGCATTTCTAAGTCTGCAATTTAAAAAAAAGAAAAAGAAAAAATTTACGCCAGTATTAAGTAGGTAGGAGAGAGGGCTTGAAATCCTGCCCTCAAGGTGAAGAAAAGTTTAGTTATCAAGCCAATTTCATGAACTTAATTTGACTTAAGTTTAGTTTTAAATGAACTAACGGACAAATTTCCTTTTAAATTACGTGCAATTTTAAGTTAATGCAATTACCAACATTATTACGTTAACCCAACCCATTAAAATAATGTGTTCAACCTCAAAGGCTTATTAAAGTCATTAAATTATAATGTCCTACAGCAATCCTTTTAAAGCATTGGGAATAGGTTGAGTTGCTTTTTAGAGCATCTAAATAGAGTATGTGGATTATAATAAGTGGCAAGGAAGTTTGCTCTGTGTTCTGGTATTGACAGCTTGTTGTCATTTGTATGTAGTTAAAGAAGTGGTGCAGTAATGATCTGCACACCACCCAAACAGAACATGCAGACCAGCTGTCCTTTTGGTGTGTATCGGGTCACTTCATATCAGATTTTCTGTAATTGCAAGCTGCCGACTGGAGAAGAAAGTACATTTTACATTCTTGTGGAAGTAATTAGTGGGATGCTTGGGGAATTTTTGGGGGCATTGCAAATTGCGGTGATTTTTACCAGCCAACCCGTCATATGTTAACATCGGTTCACTGTAAAATAGAGCAAGAGAAGGAGTGTCGCATCTGTTAGGCGTCCTATTTTGAACATGAGGCTTCCACGGAGGTAAAGTGAACTCTTCAATGTTGTGGTAGCAACTTATCATAACACCAGTTTAGACAAACCTTTCCCACATTTCAATTAAACATCTGAGTTCCACTGGTCATGTGACAAACTAATAGGAAGTTACCACAGTCAGGTAAAGACATCAGCGCTCTGAAGTGGTCCTCGAATCGGAAGCAAAAATGCTTTTCCAGCGAGAAGTCTCTCATAAAACCTGTCTGTGGCCACATGCCTTTGATTTTGGTTTGTAATCTTCCCGAAGAGGGTCGGGCGTTTCTCAGTAAACTGTTAAACTGCTGCAGTAAATTATTTCCTCCTGCGGTCAGTGGGGTTTTGTTTACAGTGCAGATTGACTCCCTGGTGACACCATTGATCTTATCTGCTCCGGTTAAAGCTTCTGTGCACATAAAGGCCTGCTGTCAGCGCGCCACATGGGGAGCATTTTAATATGAGGCTGCATTTACACAAGGCAACAACACTCCTGATTAATTACAATGAAAAAAAAAATACACGCGTGATCTGTAATCAGCACATATATGATGGACTGAATGTGTAACGAATCCCTCTTTCGTTGCATTGAAGCTTTTTATTAATACTTTAATATGTTCGTTTTGCATTAAAGTATGAAAATCAGTGGTTACTTCAGCGAATGATGTCCGCACCGTTTGGCTGTGTGACTTTGCTCCTCATCACCGTGCTGTGGTGAAGTCAGCTTGACAATGGCTCGGCATCCTCTCAGGTTTCAGTTTCCACAAAGTGTGGGGCAGATCACCATGGCAACGCCTTCCACAGGTACCCTGACCAATCCCACGCTCTGCTCTGAGGAGTGGCATCCTGACTCAGGCACCTCTGAAGGATGGAGGGTTTGTTTGTTTGTTTGTTTTTGATGCATGGAACATAGAATATTTGGAGAACCATTTTGAAACTACTGAATTAATTTTATGTGGTTCAAGTTGTCATATCTGCTCAGTCTGTTGTAAAGGTTTAACAGAAATAACTGTCTTCGTTTTTGTGACCAAGTGTTTCATGTTAATAACTATTCCATATGTTTGGTTTTGCATATCCTAACACGCAGCTACATTTGGTTCAGAAAATATCCCTCGTTGACTCTTTTCAAATTTCAGCTCCCTTATAGTCAGAGATTGTTTGATGTGTTTGTCTAATATTGCAGATTTAGCATCAATGGCATAATGAGAAATAACAGTGGTCATTTCAGGCTTTTATCTCTATTGGCTCCTGAGAAATTGTCACGAAAAGATGTGCTGAAAGTTGGTCAGTTTAAATAGTTTTAAATAGTCATGTGGTATTTTTAGGCAAATCAAAGATGGCCGAGCAGAGACTTTGATGATTTGAGATGGAAATACCCTGTAAATTTTGCTGATTTTCTGCTCTTATCTGTAGTTTGGCTTTTACATACACAGTAAAAGTAAAAATACAACTTCAATTCTCATAAACCTATAATACACTCCATTAAAACTAACAGGCTCATCCCATCAGTTCACATAGTTTACAAAATATTTTAAGCTAACGCTACTCACTAGGCATTTAGTTTTGATCCCATGATTGGATGATGTGTATTTTGTAATTATGAAACTTCATCATAAACACGTAAAGCGATAACGAACAGTAACACCCTGGGAAAGGCAGCTTGTTCCTTCAAAGCAATAATTGAGTCGTGTTGTTTCTGCTACATAAACTAGGTCTCTTATCACGTCATTATTTAATATTCTCATGCCTCATTAGCCCTTATTTACTGGATGTATTGTCCCAGCAGTCACAAGCACGTTTATAATCCTGCTGTAAATATTTATTCTCATGAGTCACGCACAGTGTCCAGGATGAGTTTAAAAATTAGTCTCAGTTGATAGACTCTGTGCCACCGAGTTACATTATCACCAAACCAGTTTAACTGGCAGCTGCATGTCAGTTTATTTTGTTTATTCAAATTACAGATGGTGCTTGTTCTTTGAATAACTCAGCTGGCTTTAATGTTTGAGTTGTACGGATACAAGACGTAGTTGACGCGTTGTGACAGGTGCTACGTCCCTAAAATAACATGAATTATACAAATTAAACAAGACTTTATGAAATGAATACTTGTATTATTCAGTACAGAATAGCCATGTAGTAAGACTCAATCCCCTGTAAAGCTGTGCCTCTTATAGCAGGCTCTGAAAACTCTACCAAAGCTAGCTCCTGTTAGCACAACGGTGGCAAAGCAGCTAGCTGTGAATTAGCCAGAAAGCTGTTGTTCTAAATAAATAGTCCAGATAAAATAAACAGCCTTTTCCTTTAGTTTTTACCTCAGCTTGGAACAAGATGTTTGTTTTCCTATGACTCCGAACAGGAACTAGCTGGTTAGCAGACCAGGAATAGGAAATATAGCAAAAAAAGATTTGGATGTTTTTCAGATGGGATCTTTGTAAGCTGGATGTTGTACTATAATGCTTTTGCTCAGCCAATATATTATCATATTTATTACTATAGAAACTGAACTGCATCTGCGTTTTGCAGATCACAAACTCATCAGAATGGTTAGTTTGCCCACAAACAATGTGCGTTTAGTTTCTCTCTCGCTGAAAATGGAAACCCTGCATAACAAACATATTTATGTGTTATTGGCCTTTTCAGAGTTGCAGAGTGATGGAGATCAGTTTTCCAATGAACTCATATTTGCAGGACATTTGAATAACAACAGACACTGTGGTAACCTGTCTTCTTGCCAGGTTTTTGCCACAGATAATAAATGCTATCTGATGGTATCAGTTCTATCTGTTATTCATTGTTGATTCAACTGCGCTGTCTTCCTCTTTCGTCTAACTCTTTTACATATTCAGTGACATCTGTCACCAAACCTCTGCCCTGGCAAATGCTGATTGTTCTGGGCCTCCAGTGTAGCTGAAATAATAGCAGAGCACAGGCCACCACTCAGGTCAATATTTGTTAATGGATGATGCCTTCTGGGCAGGTGCTACCCTGGTGATACACAATATATATGTATATGTGGATGTTTCCTACAAACTGGGCGAAATGTTTCAAGTCAAAGCCAAATGAGAAAGGCCACAGGCACTTTTAGTAAAACGGAATAATCCAAATAAAGTACAAAAAATACATTTTATGGGACCTAATTAAAGACAGTTTGTCAGTTAGGCGTCATTGCTTTTTCAGGAGCCTCAGACCATTTTACATATTTCACTATGATGCTAAAATGAACTGTTTCACTGAGCATCACACCTGTTTTCACTCAAGAGTCTTTAAGCATCCATTTTGGCCATTTCCAGCTCAAGGAGATGTGCAGCCAAATCCAAACAGCACCTGACTAGACCAGCATTTTGCCATAAAATGGTTCACTTACCCACAGTAGAAAAAAAAAAAGAAAGAAAATATTAAAATTTAAGAAGCTGAAATCAGAGAATATAAATCTTTTATTTAAAAAAAATACTCAGACCAATTATTAGATGATCAAAATAGGTAGGAATTGATTGAATAGCTGGCAACTAATTGGTTTATTGCTGCTCTGAAAACGAATGCCCAACTCCTTGTGTTTAGCAAAGCCAAGAAGATAATCAAATAAGATTAAAGTATTATATATTCATATTCTGACATTGCAACCAAAGACATTCAATGTAAAACTCACTGCTTGAAAAAACAGTCTTGTCGAACAAAACGTGACATTTCGTGAGTAATAAAACCAATGCTGAATCATACCAATCTACAAAATCTATTTAATCGCTCATGGAAATAATTACGTGTTTTAATTGTTAAGGACTAACCGATTATTCTTTGCATCTCTATACCAAAACATGGTCCAATTTTGATTAATTTCTTTGGCAGTTTTTAGTCAGACAGCTCTAGACTTGTTGCTTTCATCTTGTTATTCATATGTAGTAATTTGTTTTTAATCATACAGATTCTCTCCAAAGGCACATAATGAGACTGTTGAATTTAGCTTTTGTTGGCCGTGGTTTTGTCTCTGAAAAAACACTTTTGTCCAACAAAACATGACATTTCATGAGCAATAAAAGCTATGCTGAATCATTTTGACAGCACTGTAGAAATTGTTGTTTTTCTCTTGTTTCCCCCTCTCTGAATCATTCCCAAAGGTGACATTAAAAATTCCCAGAATACCCAGTGAGTTAATCCCTTTGTTTTGGTGGAAGTGGAGATCCACCCGGCGAACACAGGGCGGCCATAATGCCACAGTGTTTCCAGTGGAATGTTGCCGCTATTGTCGGCCGGGACGACTCCCACTGGGAAGACAACCCCCCCCTTCGCCTCCTCGCGGCCCTGCACTGCCAACACAATACAATGTGTTGCATTATACCTATGAAGGCATGCTACTGTTTTCGTAGCCTCTGACCCTGTGACCGCGAGCTGAGGCCAAGATAATGAAAAGGATGACACGGAAGTCATTAGTTAGTCCCACAGTTATTACAGCTTCCTCTGGTCGACCAATCCGAGCTGACATTTTTTCAAACAGGGCCTAAACATGTCCGGGGGATGTTTTTATCGTGAAATATGTGAAAATATACAACATTTTCATGGTAGCCAATATCCATAACTTACTCTGTAGTCCGCTTTGGTCTAACACAAGACTGCAAAACAGAGTATTTTGTATGTTCAGAGAGCTAAACACTGTTTTTATGTATGAATCTGTCCATAATCTATGAAATTAATTGTTAAGCATTTACTTTATATAAACATCCAGATGCACATAAGAATTTCCCAGAGTTCAAGTTAAGGTGTTGTGACCTCAAATTTCTTGTTTTGGTGTCATAAACAACAAAAAGCTCAATTTATTATCATATCAAAAAGGTAAAAGCACATGAAAAGCCACTGCAAGTGTACAGAACAGGCCTCATAGTGCGTAACCTTGAGGTTTTTTTCTTGGTTGTTTTGCTCACTGAAGCAACATTTGGACAAAACAAGAAGCCTAAACATCACCAACGCTCCTTTAACTATATAGAATTAGAATTTTATAGAATTTCTGTAAACTAGTGACCCTGCCCAATTACCCTAAAGGTTAATGTTTTATATTATATAAGTGTTTTTTACATGTACAGGTGGTCTATCTGGCTCCCATGGCTGCTGTAAAATACCGCAGAAAACCTTGATTTCACAATTTATCACCGTATAAAGTGGTTAATCACATGTGACACGTCAACGTTTTTATTTTTATTTGCTTTGCAGTTAAAACTTACTGGTTCTGCAGGAAAACTGCCTACAAAGTTTGAGCTTTCATGCGACACTCCTCCTGTTGTCTTTCCTCACCTGCAGCAGCTCGGCCTCTCACTGAGTTAAACAGCCATTTGCTGTTTTAACGACTTCCTGAACCTGTTCAAGTTTTACTGTAAGAAGACAGGGAGCCTCTTTGTTGTCGTTCTTGGCGAATGGAAACAGCCCAAGTGTCTGTCAGGCTGTCAGAGATTGTTTTGAGTGTTTGGTTTGTGCTGCATGCAGTGTTTTTCCACATGTACGTGCAGGACTGGGTGTCGACGCAACATACTGACAGAGCTGCAACCAACAATTGTCTTCAGTCAGATATTAGCTCATTTCATCGATTAGTTGCTTGGTCTTTAAAATGCCAGAAAGCAGTGAAAAGTGTTGATCAGTGTTTCCCAAAGCCCAAGATGACGTCCCTACAATGTCTTGTTTTGTCCCCAACCCAAAAAATATTCAGTTTATTGTCATAGGGAAGTAAGAAACCAAAAAATATTCAAATGTAAGAAGCTGGATTTAAACAATTTTGACTTTATTTCATAACTGAATAGTAAATTGTCAAAATGATTGACAACAATTAATGAATCATTGCAGGTCAAAAGTTTAAATTAAATTTGATTCAAATACATTTCTTTGGTTGTTTTGTTTCAGGCATCTTGTGATAACTGCCTTTTGTCTTCAAGTTAGCGATACTAGCATTTTGCTTTAATCTTGTTAATCATAGACAGTCATTGGTTTTTAATCATCAAGGTTTTTCTCCAAAGGCGCATAATGAGACTTTTTTTCACTTTATCTTTTGTGTGTCGTGGTTTTGTGTGTGAATCCAGTGTCCTTTTTCCCTCTTGTTTTTTTTTTTTTTTTTTTTCCTTCTTCTTCTTGTATTTCCTCATCGTTTCCCCCTCTGGGAATAAATTAGACTTTCAAATTTGGGAATAAAGTGGCATGTGGACAGCTTTCAGCGCTGTCAATGCTAACAGGGAGAAAGAAAAGAGAGGGGATTCCTTTTGGAGGAAGTTTGTGCCTCATTGCTACTGTCATTTGCCTAAAAACATCCCCCTTCCTCCCCCATTTCTCCCCCTCTCTCTCAGTGGAACAAATCATTTAGCTAATGGGATTAGTCCTCTCTCTCTCTGCCTCCCTTCCTCTCTTGTCTTCTTTCTTTTCTCAAGTCCAACCTTGAGTTCCTCTCCTTTTTTTCCTGGAAAAACACGAGAGGTTCATCTCAATGAAAAGGTTCAGAGAGGGAAGACTGTGAATTAATAAGGGCTAAATGGAGGGTTTTAGAGCTTCAGTCACCTTTCCGGCCTCTTAGTTTACCGAATTCAATGTTAGACTTTCTATTGCTGCGATCTTATGCGTAAGGTGACCCGTGTTCCCCCTGAAGGCCAAATAAACTCTTAATCACTGCAGTTTAGTTGCTTTATCGTTGCGAGGCGTCCCAGATGACGCCGAGTCCCCCAGATTAGCATGCTTGATATCCCTGATGACAAATGACACTGAAGCCAGTTAATCAGGCCGAGCCACTGATGTCACCACATTAAGCAGTATGCTCGTGAGCGCTCTGTGATAAACAATGAGGCCAGCTGAGAGCATCACAAAAGCCAGCCAGCGTCGGGGCCAGCTGGGGACGACGTGCTCAACAGATGGACGTGAATATATTTTACATTACATTTAAATTGGATCTTTTTTCATACAGAACAACCTGCAAAAAAGGAACAACAGCATCGTCAAGTTCAGCTGTGATCCTTTGCAAAATAAACTCTGTTTGACACTTTGTGATGGAGAAACGTTGCTCTGATGAAGGCAAAATGTTAAACTCTGTGCTGCCTCTATCTGATTGAAAATTACTTGTATATTTGAGGTAACTCAATGAGACTGCAAATCTGCTTTGTTTTTGATAAACTCACACAACTAGTTGAACTACGTGAACTTCTGGTGAACATTTGTAAGTTTGAAACATGCTAACACAGGCCGCCGGCCAGGATTTTGTTGTCAGGATTGTCCTTATCATTAATTAATAGTTATTGAAAAGGACTGAAAGAGCTCTTAATGCTAGCTAGCCAGCTTGTCAACTGTTACACGATGTGACGATTAATAATAATTTCTTATCAAAGACATATTTGTACTGTTGGGTCTTGTATTAGAACTTTGCAAATACTGTTCTTGTTTAGTGGCCGCCATTGTGAGGATTGCTTTGAGGGTTGGGCGATTGGATGAATATATCGACTACCAACGTTCGTTTTTGTTTTTTTGTTAAGTGTTTGTTGAGGGAGGGGGTGATTTGTCATTTTATTAGTTTAGCATGCGCTACTAGTGACTGTCCGCTTTAGTTGCAAATGCGGGAATTAAATGAACAGGTCATAGCTGGAGCCAAAGAGGTGATAAAACCACTATTTACAGCAATTCGGTGTATAGATAATTCCTAATTTCAAGATAGCAGTTAATTCAGATGTCGTATACGGTGTTTACTGCTGCAGAAAATCAAAGAAAAGTCTGGTTGATGCAACGTGACAACGGTTTCTCTCTGCCTCTTCTCATCGCTGCAGAGTTGGTCCGAACAGTAAAGGCTAGTTAGCAACTATCGCTCACCCAAGAATGAACACATGTAGCTTAGAACCAGAGGTCTTCCTGCCCTAGTTTGGAAGAACGAATCTGCAAAGATACCCCCATGAACATACTTATATTAATTTAACTGAAGAGTTTGATCTCTCTGATTGGCAGCGCTGTGCTCAAAACAGACTCGTTTTTGATAAGAACCATTTATCGACTCTGAATTTATTCCAGCTGACAACAATTCCTCCCACACATGTTTAGATTCACAGTGTGCATCCAGAGAAGATTTGACTCATTGTAAATAGTAATAAAACTGAAAATTGATATCGCTGTGGTCCACAACAAATACATCCCTGCATGGGAAACACTGATCTGCCGCCATCGGCCTCTTTCGAATAGTATTGTATATCTCTGCAAATGTATTGACAATCATTGGTTGTCAGACTGCCGTGATTGGTTGGAAACATTTCAACATTTTCTCCAACTCTAATGGCTTTTTTTTTGGATACGAATGTGTTAGTTCATGAATTCAACTATTTGAAAGATTCCAGTGAATTTATTAGCGTTACAGGCTGTTATTTTAGATTTTTATTAATAAAAATTCCTAAAACTACAGAACTTACAAGAAGTTTATGCTACTAATATGCAGTGTTTTTATTGCTTTGACTCTTTTGTGTGTTTGGATGTTATTTGTGTAACAGTTACATCATTGCATGTGGTGGAAAATTGAGAACAGACCCTGTGTTGAACCATTTTCAACAATTTTTAAGTGTCTGATCGTGTTCCAGGGGTGCTTCAGTGTGCCTGGTTCAAATCTACATACTTGTTGTTTGCACACTACTTGCTGCCTTGTGTCCATGTCTGGGTGATGACACTGGTCTGGAGATTTTGATCAAACTGAACGACCGACTGCTTTCAGAAGCCAAGCGGTTTAACGATTCAGATAACACGTTAAATGGAAAACGTGTTATCTGTGGAAGCTGTTTCATGCTCTTCTTGTGGTTGAAAGCTGCTGAATGTGGCAGGTGTCTTTTGTTCCCAGGACCTGAACCATGGCACAGCTGGAGCCTCTAGAGATAAAAACCAGGCTCCTGAGGGAGTCCTGATTGATTTTGAAAGTGAGCTCCATAAATGCATAATCCTTAAAGTTACATCTATTTTGTTATTTCTTTTGAGAAATTTGGTTATAACAGATTTAGGATGATTCCACTCATTCCTCATGGGACATTGGTGTTGTGTCTTTATTGTAAAAAAAAAAAAAAAAGAAAGGGTTTTAGTGCTTGTGAGCTAACCAGAGACTTATTGTAAGTCTGCTGTATAGCTAAACCTAAAACACCTTGGAAAAGACAAACTGAGAAAAAAGTTTGTTGTACATATTTTGTTTGAAGATAAGCTGAAGAAAAGAAAAAAACAGGCTGACAGGGACTGTAAGAAACCAGTAAGTATGTGTGGGTGTAGGCCTGCTGCATGTGACCCTGAAAGTGTTGTGGTTTTATCTCTGCAGCTCTTTTTCCTTTCATCTGTTTTCCAAAGAAGTAGTTGCATAAAAGTATCGGTACAGTTAAGATACACTCAGAGCTTTGTCCAAAACTTTCAACTGTGTCGGCTTCTGGAACTTTTCCACAACTTGTTGCTCATAAATACCATAATACATAATCCTGACATGACAGATGTGTGAACAAAAAGGCAGTTTCAGCTTCTTTTTTTTTTAAACTTATGGTTTTTGCTTGTGTGCTGATCATTCTTATTTTGCAGCATAACATCTATAAATTTCAGTTTGGGTTTTTACTAGTATCTAAGGTTATGTGAAGCTGTAACTTTTCATGCTTTCTTAGTCCTGAGATCTGCAAGTAATAATCCAGTAAACTGACTTAATGCATCACTTACTGAGTTTTCCAACATTGCACTTGTTCGTGCTGATATAAACTCACTACTACTCTCTAAAGAGCATCCTGTTGGGTGTTGATTATGTCGTGAATGCTGAACAAAAATGTCTTAAAGCCAATTCAGGCTTTCAGTGTCACTGATGGTCCCTGTGGATCCATTTACAGACCCCTATGTACAGCCAACTTAAATCGTGCATACGCAGGGAAAACAAATGATGCTCAAAGCAAATGCTTGCTTTTGGGGTGAGGCTGTGCAAAGACATTGCTGTCATCCACACCTTTTTATCATTCATCATTAAAAGAGTTGTAATTCAAGAAGTCACTGCAGAACTTTGGAGGTTCTTTGATTCGTACATGCGTCCAAACACAGTGAGAAAGCTCAAATTCTCCAGAAAACCTGCACTATGTTGAACTGTTGTACAAAAAACTGTGGCATCAGGCTTGTCCTAGCATTAGACACATCTCAGGAACAATTGACAACATGGTGCTACAGCCAATCTCTAAGATTTAAATTTCTTCATGCACCATGTTTGATGACAATAAAGCATTCTATTCTATTCTATTCTATTCTATTCTATTCTATTCTAAGTAGCTGTTATATATCCTGTAAAAAGTGCACAGTCACAGCCTTTCAGAAAGAGCAATGTGGCTGTCTGTGTAGCAAACCAACATATACTTATTGTTTGAAGGCAGCGACATGCACGTCCAGCGCACAGGGATCCAGAAACCTTGAATTGTTCCTTCTGTGTTAGGGTTCCCTCTGTAGTCGTAATTTAGATTTTGTAAATAGTTGGAAAACTGTCATAAAGTGAGGCAGAAGATGGTTTAAACACCCCTGAAGCTGTGTCTGCTTTGTATTTCTGCATCAGTTTTGGAGCATGTCCAGTCAGTGTGAGAGTGGAATCATGACTTTCACTAATGCAGAATGATGCACAGCCATTAAAAAATACAAAGAAAGTGTCGCTACATGCAGTACAACAGGTTACATGCTTGCGTGACAGCTTGCAACAAAACAACCACTTGCAGCTTTTGATCATGTGGGTCCCTGAGCAAACTGCATCTCTACACATTAGTCCACCAGCAGCACCAGCATCATCCCTCCGCCTCCCTCTGGCAGTAATCCAGCACAGTGTGACTCATTAACACCATAATTGGTCCAGCAGCTCAAGTGTTTGGGGCGGGCGGAACAAAAAAAAAAAAAAACAACAAAAAATGTCTAATCAATACAGACAAAAACATTCCTGACATAGTTATCTGTTGTGCTGCAGACCCGTTAACACAGACACCACAGATTAATGTGTTTTAAAGGTGACAATGTGGAGTTGGATTCACAGAAATCAGGTGTTGGCAGTTAATTTCAGGGTCTGTTGGTACAAAAGTTTAGTGGAGGCTTCTGTCCTCCCCTTCATGCTGTCATCACTTTAATTAGCTTGTTCTTCATTGTCTGGCTGCTGTCCGAGGAGAAGGGCAGCGGAGGATGAGGCGGCGGATCTCATTGGTCCGTCTCCAAAAGGTCAGCAGAGTGGGCTCACTTGGCACAAAAGCAAACATGGGAGCACTTAAGATGGGGAATTTCTCCCACAATGCCTCTTTGAGCGAGTTGACAACACAAGCGAAAGCGTTGGGGAGTGACGATCTCCCACCGGAGCTATAGACTTCTTATTTGAAGGAAACGTACAGAAACGTAGTAGAGCTGCGTGTTAGACATCCTTGAGCTATAGACTTAGGACAGACAGTATTGCCGTGTGTTACAGTAGACAAAAACGTAAACGTTAACCCATTGCACATTTATTTCATGGGACAGGTGCATAGGAGAGGAATGAGCATATTAATAAACATTTCAAATAGACTGTCACACACTGTCTTAACTTCCAAAAATGCATTTATTTGCGATGTTTCAGTGCCAGACCTTCAAATTTATTAGATAGTTTGCAGGAGTCTGGTTGAAGCTTTTTGATACCTCGACAAATTCAACACGTTTACTCAAAATCATTTTGAAAGATTTGTGTAGAACATTAACAGGATAATGTGAAGTGATTTCGCTGACATTTGATTCACTCAGAAGCCATTATATTAGGTATAATGAGTTGCAACTCACTACAGCAGGTCTGCCAGAAATTTTGCTTTTGAAGAATATAAACCAGTTTTCTGACTTTGTTGGAAATGTGTACATTTGAGGAAATGTTTCTGATTATTACTACAGTCATACTTAAAGGTAGAGGCCTGAATTATGCAGAGAAGTGGTTGTAATTATTTGTTCTAGCACTTACAATATAAGAGCTGCATTGACTAATTGATTAGTTTTATAAAAATTGCCAACTATTTTAATAATCAAGTTACTGGTGTGAGCTTTTCTTCAACAGGGGAAAAAAGGAGCTAAAAACTCCCTCCATGATTTTCCATGACATTTACCAGTCGCTCTTCCAAATTACTTCTCACTCTATAGGATTATCAAAAACTAAGATAACCCTGTGCCTCACTGAGTACAACCAGCACTGAGCACAGAGATTGCTGGATTTGATAGATGCCATAAAAGTTGGATTAAATTAAAGGTGATTGTACTGAATAAAGTGGCCACTGAGTGCATGTTTGTATAATGTCACCCTTTTGTACATTAATATATGCATGTTTTGGCCCATCATATTTACAGTTCAGGGGCTGCACATTCTGCTCCATGGACAAATAAATTTTTTTTTCTGAAATGCTCAAAATACATCTAAACGAGCAAATTGCACCAAAGCTATTGTCCTGCTGTGATCTCAGGTCTGCTCAACCTATAAAACTGCAGATACACTTTGAGTCTAGTTTTTTGCGGTGCCCCATAGAGGAGGGTCCCCAGCATGGAGCTGTGGGTGGTGTTCACCCGCCCATAGCTCCCCTCCGCCTTAGTGACTCCACTCAAGAGCAAAACAAATAAGTGGCTCCAGCTTGTCCTTGGTCAAGTGCGGGCTGGACGCAGGAGGACATGTGTGGGGGAGGAGGACAATCTGAACCACTGAAAGGGACAGATAAAGAGCTTCGAAATAGGCCAAACCAGCATGGACAAGTGATTGAGGAAGAGGAGGGTGATGATGGAGAGAAGCAGAGTAGAAGAATCAAAAAGACAAAATGAAGGTTTAGTCTTTAGTACCTCTGTGGATCTGCTGCTGTTTGGAAAACCAGGTCAAAACTCGACTCTTTGTTGGTAAGAGAGGCTGCAAGAATTGCACTTCATGTCTTCATTGGGACCCCCTGAGAGCTTTAAAACACTTTTAAAGATGCGCAAAATACTCTAAAAGGTCTCAGTGCCATTCAGTCACATTATTTAATCTGTTTTCTTATCTGGACTACAGCTTATTAGATGGCTTCTCCTTCAATCAGACAGAAATTAGTTAGTAATGTTATACTGTTAAACAGTTAATGATGTCTAAATTAGTCATTTAGCCTTTCAGATGTGAGGATTTTTGCCTTTTTCTTGTTTTATATCGTTGCACATTGATTATTTCTGGTGTTTCTAAGACAAAACAAGTAATTTTATTGACCAGAAACAAGACAGAAGTTCAAAATGTCTTGATAATGTTCAGTGAAACTAAAAATGTTGGCTATTTAATCTGTTTTCCCATCTGGGTCAGAGCACATTGGATGCCTACTTCTTCAGTCAGACAGAAATTTAAATCAGCCACTGTTTTGGTGAACAGTTTATCGTGTCTAAAATACCAAATTTTGTCTTTCAGATGTGACTGTTTTTTGGCATTTTTAGGTTTTATATCATATCATCATGGACCTGTTGCTTGGACAAAACAAGCAACTATATTGACCAGAAACAGTTCCATGAATGAAATAAGAAAATACGTGACAGGCTGTGTATAAAAAATATTGCTGCAGTTCAAATCTGGACCTGAACTCATAATCTACTGAAGCATTTTACAAGCAAGATTACTTTTTTGAAACATGCTTTACTAACCTCCACTTTTTCTATTCCTGCTGTTGGAAGTTTTTTCATGCTCTCTGGATCTGAGCTGCCTTTTTCCTCTAGGGGGCGATGTTGTCAGCAGGATTTAGAGGATTTAGTGTGTTTAGAGGAAAAGGTTTGAGAAGAGTTGTGTGTCCTGCACTGAGTGTACGACCTCCTAAATCTCTGCTCAAGGCGACGTCACGCAGCAGTGAGCTGAATAGGCTGATTAATGATACACCATGCAGTGTCTGTAGTTAAGGGTAAAGTTATCCTTCTCTTTCTGGAGCGAGCAGAGAGTCAGAAAGGTGAAAACAAACCCTGGATGTCTGAGGATTGATCATTACCTCAGTGAAAGAAGAGCAGGCAAGGCTTGTTAAAATAATACACGACAGTAAGCGATACCTTTTAAAGCTGTTACAGTGAAAATGATCTGAAACTCATTCAGAACTTCCTCCAGAAGTCAGTGCTCATGCAGATAATTTGCACCTGTTTTGTTCTTTGCAAACAAATTAAGTGTTATCACCTGAAACGAGCCCAAGGCGAAATGTGATTGATGCAATCAAAGATGAGACAAACTGGCAAAACTTTAGTTGTAGCATGTCAGAAGTAGCTGATTGGCTCTTTGGCTGCAGGCGAAAAAGTGAATCTCTTGAGTAATAAATCTTCGGCGCTGCCACATTTTTATCCCACCAGGCGATGATCCAGCAGCAGCAGCATGTGTCAGGGTAATCATAACCACAGCTTCAAAGAACTCACGCAATGATACGGTGGAAGAAAGCGGTGTGAGATACTGATGTTGTTTTTATTGTTTTCCTTTCACATGTTTTATTGCTGCCTTTGAAGTCTCAGCTTCACTTGTTCGTACCTCGCTGAGGAAAGATGGAGGGAGGATCCCGGTAAACCTGCAGATTGCTGCTGCTGCCGTTCTGTTTGCATTCGACAGACTCGCACCAAATTCTTACGAGTGCACCTCTGAAGAGCAGCTGTCAAGATAAATGGCTGAACCAGATAAATCACATTCCTAAAATAGAGGGACTGCAGTCAAAGACACCTTTCTGATATGTGTTCTCCTCTCCTGAGTTTAACAAGGTAGAGGCTAAAAGGACAGATAAGTGTATTCTAATAATACACGATGCATATATTAGCACCTATATGGGCGTAAAGCATGCAAGAAGTTGCAATGAAAATGGAGGACAGTTTCTGAGTGTCAGCTTGTTTCCACTTGTTTCATTCAGAGTCAGAGGAAAAACAACAAAGAACATATTCAGTGTTGTGCATAAACCTCTGGATGAAAAGCACATTCACTGTCTGTATACGAGCTGCCACGTTGGGTGCTGAGCTGCAAAGTTTACACTCAACTTCTTGGACATCAGTTTAAACAAAATGCAGCCACAGACAACTTCTTTAGCGTGGTGTCAGCTGGCGTCAACTCTGAGTAAACATTCAGTAAATGTTGAATAAGTTGATCCAGCAGTCGGAAATGCTAGATTAATCCTGGGAGGCTGCTTTGTTTCTTATGAAAGTAACACCGGCGATTATCTGACCAGTGAGAATTTGGTCGGAGGAGAGCGTTATCAATTAACCGGTCGACCTGGAGCCACAACTTCTGCTCGATGGGTTGTAATGTATGCAAAAAAAACTACTGTCATCTCCAAAACTAGCAGGATTACATTTGTGAACATACAGTGATAAAATTGAATAGAATCCCTTTATTGTCAGTTGTCAACTAGGTCAGTTTTCTCTTAGAAGTACAGGAGGACATTTGCAAATATAGAAATATCATTTAAAAAGGCATGTACAAGTATGACCTGAGATTATGTCTCTTGACTGGCCTGTGAACGCCGAGGGGTCCCCCCGGAAGAGCTAGGGGAGGTGTGTGGGGATCGGGAAGTCTGGGTGGCTTTGCTAAGGCTGCTGCCTCCGTGACCCGACACCGTATAAGTGGAAGAAGACGGATGGATGGAAGTGTGACCTATGAAAATGGCGATGTAGCTTCTTAGCGTGCAAGTCAGATATACTGAACTTGTGCTGAGAGCAGCAGGTTCTAAATATTTCTTCTCAGCCTCTCTGAGTGTAAATGTGTCGTGGTTTGAGCGTCTTTGGTTTCCACAGTACTTCAGAGCCGCCAGCTTTGTTGTCTTTCATGCTGTCTGTCTGTTAACTACAGGTTAACCTGCTCCATGCCCACAAATTAACCCCTTGAGAAAAAGCAAAAGCAGGTCATTTACTCACACTCTGAAGTTGACATTTCTCAATCCAACCTAAGCCTTTCCCGCATTTGCAAAGCATTTCAGCCGACTGCTGGTGGATTTTTAAGAGTGCAATATGGTGCAGATTTAAAATTCAGCTGGATTTAGAGCTCCCTGCATGTGTCTCGCAGATGGTTCGATCTGACGCTCTGTAATTTTGAATCTTTTGCTCAAAAGCAAGAAGTTTTATGCACAAATACTCCAAATAGCGAGGATCTATTTCCAGACACATGCTGTACAAATTCACTGAAAGATATAAAATGACGTAGAAATAGTCAGGAATGAATGATGGTTAGGAACATAATGACCGGAGTGTATGTATAATTTTCTTTGATTTCCATAATTACAGTCCTAATTGAGCAAATGCTTGTCGTACTTGAATCCTGTGTTTATCGTCGTGCATGAGGCCTGTGGCTGCAGCAGAGGAAGAATAGCAGCGAGTTGAAAGTGATAGGAGCAGAAATAGCTTGATGTGTGATTATACAGCAGCAGGACTGACTGAAGCTTGACTCATCATCCGACTTGGTGGACTTCTGTGCTGTTTTCAGGCCACTTGTGGACAATCACATGGGTTTTCCTGATGGTTTCTTGAAGACGATAGTTCAAGATTTATTTTTTTTGCAGCTGCTGATTTGTGTTTTTCGTTTGTTTTGGACCCATTTGTAAAGGTACAGTGGTTGTTTTAAAAATTTTGCATGCAGGATTTTAACTTTTCTTGTGCAGCTTTCTCTAGTTTCTGCAGACACGGGTGTTTTCTTTTGGGATTTGTACAATCTGTGGTTAATGCCCATTACTGTTGGATGCAGTACAAAGAGCAGAGAACAAGCTACTTTTGCTTAAGAACAATATTAAGGTTGTCATTAGCCTCAGTGGGCTGATTATGTCACAGGCTCAGTTGTGCCAGTTAATCTTCTCATAATTGTCTTGATTATTCAACCAATTCAGTTTTAGCAAATGTCAGAAAATACTGAATAACATCCATGGGGGCGTCTTGTGTATGGTTCAGTCTACGATGTATGTGAAGAGATACTCGCTGTAGGAGCAGATTTGGTGATGATAAAGTCACATTTTGTTACTGTGATTTGGCAGAAACCTGCGTTGGTCATGAGTCATAGCTTGCCATATTTCATAACCTGCATCGGAACGGAGGTGGCATGGACCAAGTCGTGGAACAAGAATGTAAAAACAATGTGTATATGTTGGTTGTCTTGTTGTCAGAAAAGCCTAAAAAAAGAAGGAAACACCAACTAATCTGTGGGTTGCACCAAGAGGGCAGAATAGACTGACTGGTTCCTACGTGTCCTCCTGTTGGTGTGGACGTGGTCACAATTGGGACAGAAAGTTGAAATGCTTTTGTTTTTGTCGCGAGCTGCTTGAGCTGCTGTCTCGGTTGTTGTTGTGGCTGATGCTCATGTTTTGCTCTAATGTCAGGCTGTTTCTGTGCTGATATGGTGTCATCTGAACCTGACTTTATTGATCTATATCCAGAAGATAATCACTTTTTAAAGATATAAAACACAAACGCTGCATTAGTTTGACAATCAATAATCCAAATAGTTATAATGATAATAATAAAGTTTGTTTCTCTTATACCTATCAAAACCAGTGTTATGTATCATGTACATGTAGGAATACAAATAAAAAACAATGGAGGATGTATGTAAAACAATGAATTCATTTAAACTTGAATTAGAACAATGCGAAACTCAAGTGTAATTTAAAGAACTAAACTGTAGCACAGTATCAGATCCATGTGCAATATACAAACTGTGAATAAACTTTAACTACGAGACTAAACTAAACAAAACGGGCATAAAATTAGCTAATGTCTGCATGCTAACACATGACATGGTGTTGATGACTTGGTAAAGCTAAACGTCAGCCTGTTAGCATTTAGCTCCACAACAGCAGCCAATAGATGGATTAAGAGAGCTGACTCTGGTGCCGCCGCTCCTGCTGCTAATTTTCCGCCATGGTCCTAAAATCATTCTGTAAAACTGTGGATGGGTCACCGCAAACTGCAAACGAGGTTTATTTGTGCACTATCTGCGATGAAGTTTAAATCCACTGAGATTTTAGTTTTTGCCAACGCCTAGAAAAGTGCGCTCCATTATGGGCTTAGTGGGAAGACGTGCAGTTCTCCTTAACGGAGCTGCTCGCATGGCTGTAAAATCAGTTCTGCGTTGTCTCTACATTCTCTTTGCAACTTTGCATTCAGTGCAAACCCTGAGCAGACGGTTTTCTATTAAAGTTCTGCTGGGAAAAAAGCTTCCTCATCCTCCCCGAAGATGGGAAGTCTTTACTTTCAGCCAGATGTAGCTGGAAGCGTTTTCCTTTCCGCCTCTGACCCTGCGACTTCTTCTCTGGGGAAAACGCCACCCTCCTGACAGTAGACTCATAAAGTGGAAGACACGATCCTTTCATTCCTGCATGTTCCTGCCTCCTTTCCGGGATAATTGAAAGGCTTTGGGGCAGCCGAGCTCAGCAGGCTCACGCAGGACTTCAAAGGGAAGCGAACCGTCGGACAGCACAGGCCGAGGTCAGCGCGCCGACCGACGTTGCCAAACGGTGGAGGACGTCAGCGCTGAGGCGTCTGGCCTCCTCACCCGGCCTGCGTCTTCTCCACGGTCGGCACAGCAGCTTCTCCTCCAAAGCTTCAAAGGCATTTCCTAATGAGGGCCAGATGCAGAGCTGAGACGACAAGTAGCCACCACTTGTTTTGCAATTATGCTCGTCCACACACGTACACCTTACACACATGAAACATACAGAGTTTTATTTCTATTCCTACACTGTAAAATGTGTTTTGTTTTTGTTTTTTTTTAAATGTTTTTAAAAAAAAATAATTTACTTAATTTTATTGATTCACTTTGTTTTGCCAGAATACAGATAATATGTAGTCCCAAAAAAAATAAAATAAAAAAAGCCCAAAACAGTACATAATGTCTACATTGCAAAGTATTTGGTTGCTTTACAATTTTTGACCAGAAAATTTCAGTTTCTACTATATTTCAAATCCACAAAGCTTTTTTTTTTTTTTTTTTACAAATTTTTTGAAGCTGTTATTTTACAGATTTAAAATTGCACAAAATATGAAAACAAGAGTTACATTAAGTCCACAGCAAAAATCAATATTTTACCAGTAATTTATTCTCGTACAAAATTTCACTAAGTTACTGTATTTAAATCAGCAAAAAAAATGTTTTTATTTAAAGCTGCTTGTTGTTATACGAAAGAACAATGATGTATATTAAGGACTGAAAAATGATGAATAACTTTTGAAGCTCTAATTTTACAGGTTTTCCTTGTTTTATTAAATCACAGAAATCTAGTAAAACTTCACAAAAAGAAAATTAATTCCACATCAAAAGTGTGTATTTTCACAAACAGTAATTTATTCTCTTACATTTCACTACAAAATATACTGTATTTAAATCAGCAAAATGCATTGTTATTTTACACGTTTGTCATTATTAGAAATGAAAAAAAATTATATTAAGGATTGAAAAATTGCGATTTTTTTAATTGAACTATTATTTAAATTTCAGATATCTATTAAATTTCACAAAAATATTAATTTACATGTGGACTGTACAAAACTAAAACATCCACATTAAAATTACAAACAGTATTTATTTATTTACAGTGTGTTACTGTACAATTACACCATTTTACTGGATATAAATAAGCTAAAATGTAGTTATTTTACAGGTAATTGCTGTTATTTTCACAGTTTTTACAGTTAATGAATGTTCGTGTTCCACTGTTTTGTTTAACCATATTTTTTTCTGGCACCCTTGGGACCAAATTTTCAGATATTTTATTTTTTTCTTTACCCGTTTCCTATTTAACAGTGTACAGAGACAGTTATGTCTGTAAACCCCAAAGGGATAAAACGCTCTACATGCTGCTGCTCACACAGTTTATGTTTTCATGCTGTTGGGCTCCTTCTGATGCCCCGAATAAATAAAAAGTTTCTCTCAAGGCTTTTTCCCTCCATTAAAGCTGCAGCCGCTGCTTTTATTAGGGGAAAAACAGCCCCGGTGAATATTCAGCGCAGCGGGTTTGGTTTGCAACCCTCACAGCCCTCCCTTAAGGTTTCGTGCTGTTTAGTGTTGACACACAAATTACAAAAGCTGAACTTCACAGTGGAAAATGTGAACTGTCGCACCACATCCTGACGAGTGTTTTTTCTTAAGTGGGCCACTTTATACGAGTCTAGACGCACTGGATGGTGTTCAGATCTGCATCAGTGTCCTGATTGTTGTGATCTTCTTTTCTCTCCTCCTTAGATTGTTTCCGTGCTGTATTTCAGTAAACAAGTGACAACCTTTGGCTGCATCTACACTTAATGCATTTTTATTTTAAAAGTCGTACCTTCTGCTACCTCTACGCCTTGTATCCACGCTACTTCATCCTGTTAGACCCGTAAAACAGAGGCTTTTGGAAGCACTGCTGACACCCACATTGACAATTCTACGGTTGCATCTTAGCCTTGAAAAACAGAAACTGAGACTATTGGAAATGTCTACTTAAGCCTTGCTATCTCTACATTTATTACCTGACTTAGCTTCCATCATGTGACCGTTTTCTGGATGCTTCTCGTTAATTCAGCGTAGGATTAACTCGATCTGGACATCCCTGACATGCCCACTTATTCATCAAGGTGAGGTTTAAAAGTTGACTTTGGGATGCGGGTGATTCACCTTCAGCTACCAAAGTTGTGACTCGTGAAAAGCTTTTTTTAATGCTTGGCAATCCAGAGTTTTTCTCCTCCTTCTTCTATTTTGTGCTCTCACGAATAGTTTTTTGCCGATTAAAAACTGGAGAAACAAGTCGCTAGTTGGTGTCCTTGAGTAGCTGATCACGTTTGCTTCAACAGTTTATCTGATGATTATTTCCTTTTATTAATGTTAAAAATATAATGTCCAAAAATCCTTCCTAAAACCTAAAGGGGATGATTTGACCTGAGTGACAAACCAGACATAATTTAGCTCACTGTCACATTTATGGAAAAGCAGGGAAACCTTACAACTGGTGAGCTGGAACCAGTAATATTTGACTTTTTTTATGTAACAGTGACTTGAGCAGTACATTCATTACACAGAAATGGGAGAGAAAGTACAAAAAAATCGATTTTCTTGTCGTTTTGCTTTTTGAGTTGATGCATCGTTTGTCAGTTGTCATGTCACGTTGTGTTATTTTTGTGCTGATATAGTGTCGTATGAACCCGGATGTCTTGTTCTGTCCATCTAACAATACCAAAACATATACACTTTATAAATATATGACACAGAAAAACAGCAAATAATTATA